>NC_077239.1:45032847-45339633 GCF_947179165.1 Solanum dulcamara | reverse complement strand
ATGAGACATAAGATGCAAGATCATAAATCATTCAAATCATTAGAGTAAAATCATAAGTCATAAAAACATGTCAAAACATCATTTAAAGACATAATAAGAGCTCATAAGAAAACATAGTTTATTTGTGAGATATAACCTTTAACCGAAATTTAAGACCATGTGAGCTATAACATAGAATTCGGTCTTACTCCCACATTAAAAATAGAGAGGCTACTTGCCAAGGTAGACTCATCATTAACATCATGATCTATATGTGGAACCACTAGCTAGGCAAATTAAGGCAAACCTATGCAGGCACGTACTTTGGGACGAGAGGTTACTACTAGAGCTCCCTTAGGTTATTACTAGAGCTCCCTTAGGTTGCTAGATCTCCCTGACCAAGCTCTACCTCAATGACCTCTCGGTGCTAAGTCAAATCTCAAAGGAATACATAAATAATTTATAGCATTAGGAAAGGAAATAATAGATACCAATCAACATCATAAAATATATCACAAGAATAGGTCTTTGAGAAATCTGATTCTAAACATAATCATGTAGACGCTTGCTCTTTCTAAGTATCTAAATCATGAATTCATCATATTGTGAGAAAACCTTGCACAATTCATTCATAATTCTTGAAAACATACTTGAGAACATAATTCATCATTATCATAAACCATTCATAAATCCATCATCAAATCCATGATCATAATTCCTTAAATTCATACTTAAAAATAGCATAATGCATGGGTCCATGTAAAATTAGTTGAAAACATGCAATTAAACTTTAATCATGCATAATTAAATCATTGAAATTGAAATAAATCATAATTGAATTGACCCAATGCAATTTCATCAAAACTAGGGTTAGAAAATAATTTATAAGAAGAATAATTGAGAAAACCTTTGGAACTCCATGGATGAAAGAGATCCATGGATGAATTCCTACATACCTTGGTAAACAAAGCCCTAATGCAAGCTCTAACAATGGAGGCTTGAAAGATTTGATTTTGAAACCCTAGCCTTTGACTTGGAGAAGAAGCTAATCTTTTGAGAGAGAATTTCTAGAGAGAGAATTATTGAATAGATAATTTGAGAGGGAATGAATTTAATTTGAGGAAATTAGGTACTTATAGGCTTAGAAAAAACACCCCAAAAGGACATAGGATAGGCATCAGTAGGATAGGAATTTCCTAAAATATACTTCATTAAATCTGGCCGTAGGGACTTACGGATAGAGACCTACGAGTCATAAGTCCCATGACTGGAGTCAATGAGGGCTCGTAGAATCAGAGATGGAATTATGAGTCTCTGAATTTTACCCTAAGATTGGGGTTTATGGGTCGTCAAATGTTCAAAGGTCATCAGAAAGGGTTCATGTAATCAAATATCAAAAATGGGTCTCAGAATCTCCACCTATGGACCCTCGTACGAGTCGTAGGCCTTCCTACGACTCATAGGGAACTCTCATAGAAGTTGTACACCAATATCCAATCTACTAGAATTGCACCCTTTACCCTTGATCCCCATCTATAGACCACACCCTTGACCTACGATCCCCATCTACGGATCGTAAGACCTTATACGATCTGTTGATGCCATTCATTCAAGGTACCAAAATTTACTCAAGTTTCCAATTCTTAGAACCCATTATACAAGCCATGTATACATCTCATCAAATTTTCTATAGGTCGTCCTATGGCCCCATAACTAATGTTTAGAGACTCAATAGTTTAACCAACTCAGGATTCAGTCTTACGACCCTTCCTACGAACCGTAGGACCTTATACAGTCCGTAGTCCAACTCATATGTTGAATTCCACACTTAGCCATTTTCCTCCAACTTCCAACCTTATCTATGACTGCCTTCTACAGTCCATATGATCTTGTATGGGCTGTAGGTGGGCCCATTTCAAACTGGCACCCGAGAAATTTTCTACAATATGTTTCCTTATTCCGACTTTCCAACTTTTGTGGTCTTACAATATATCCCTCTTGGGAAAATTCATCCTTGAATGGGACTCAACTAGCATATAAAGGAAATGGAAAGAGTACTATCAGTCCAACATGAATGCAATGATATATTTTAAATGTTAAAACCATGAAACTTTCAAACTCAACATAAAACATAACTTAAAATCAACTTCATGAACATGCATGCATATGAAAAGACATGAAAAAGCTGAAACATAGGAGTTCGTAGGAGTAAATCATGAGGAAACTAATTACCTTGGACTGAAATTGAGGGAAAGAGATAAGGATAACATGCCATCATATTACCTTCGACTTCCCATGTAGCACCTTCAACCGCTTGGTTCCTCCATAGCACTTTAACGGATGCAACTTCCTTATTCCTCAACTGCTAGATTTGCCGGCCTAAAATCTCAATTGGAACTTCCTCATATAACAAGCTTTCCTTTACACCGATACTCTCCAAAGGCACGATAGACATCAAATCTCCAACACACTTCTTCAACAAAGAGACTTGAAATACCGGATGCACCGATGCCAACTCCGAAGGTAAATCCAACTCGTATGCTACTTTGCCAATATGTCTCACTATCTCATAAGGACCAACATATCGGAGACTAAGATTATCTTTCTTGCTAAAATGCATCACACCTTTCATGGGTGAAATTCTCAAGTTCCCTTCTTCTCACATCGGCATATGACTTTTGTTAGCTTTGGGTGGTCTTCAACCTTTCTCTAATGAGCCTAACCTTTTCCATAGCTTCATACACTAATTCGGTCCCTATCAAGATGATATCACCAACTTCAAACTATCCAATTAGTGACCTACATCTTCTACCATATAAAGCCTCAAAATGAGCCATTTGGATACTAGAATGGTAGCTATTATTATAAGCAAACTCAATCAATGGTAAGTGATTATCCCAATTTCTTTTGAAATCAATGACACACGCCCTCAAGATGTCAGCCAAAGCTTGGTAGTTATTTTGTCTTTCCCATTGGTTTGGGGGTGAAAAGCGGTACTTAGCTTGACTTTCATACCAAAAACTGTTTGGAAAGACCTCCAAAATTAGAAAGTCAATTGAGTACCTTGAGGAAAAATAATAGACAATGGAACACTGTGAAGCTTTACCACTTGATGGATATAAAGCTTGGCATAATATTCGGCTAAAAAGGATGTATTAAAGGGAAGAAAATGTGTCAACTTGGTCATTCGATCGATGACAACCCAAATTGAATTATGTTTCTTATGGGTACGAGGTAAACCCGTCATGAAATCCATATTTATGTACTCCCATTTCCCAATATGAGCCTCAATATGTTGAGCTAAGCCTCCTAGTGTTTTTATGTTCAACCTTTACTTATTGACAATTTAGGCATTTGGCTACAAAATCTGCAATGTCCCTTTTCAAACCACTACACCAACAAACCTCTCTTAAATCGCGATACATCTTGGTGGATCTTAGATGGATCAAATAATGAGAAGTATGGGCTTCGAACAATATCATCTCTACCAACCCATCAACATCAGGAATACATATTTAACCTTGGTAGCTGATAACGCTCAAAAACATATTTTTTAATTCAAAGTTTAGGCGATCGTTGCCGATAAAAATACTCAACTAAGAGTCGGGGTCAAATCCTACAAGGAATGATTTTAGAAGAGAATTCAACTGTTAAGTACGTAGGGTAGATCAATAGTAACAGAATTCAAACAAGTTTAAGGGGACTTCTAGGGTAGATCCATAGATAGAGATGTAGTACCAATGAGGGTAAATGTATAACTCAATATCGTTAAATATCAATGGATAAGCTAGGTTAGATAATCATACAAAAAATATCTTTCAATCACTAGTCACCTATCCAAGCAAACCCTCTCAAATCTAATCATGGATGTTAATGCAAATTAACCCAATTTTTAGCATAACCTTCTCTCTCTCTAGAGAGATTTGCAATTAACAAGTATATATCATTGGCTATTTGTTAATTCAACCACTTCACAAAACCTTCTCAAGACAATAAGAAGATATAACAAAAAATTACATTTGCAACCATAACTCATAAATGAATAAATGCTAAATTAACAAAACCCTTATCAAATTATTAAGTATTGAGCTGGTACAAGAACCCAAATTCAAAAAGCTACAAGTCAACTACATAAGCACTCCCCTATAAGGATAAAGTTTAGCTACATTGCAAATTTGAAAGAAATTCTACCAAAGTAATTGTCTCCCATTAGATTCAACAAGGTTACACTTCAATTTTTCAATGCCCAAAGCTAGAATTCCCAAATTTCATCCAAAAAGCGATATCAAAACCCCAATCAGTAGGAAAGTTCTATTCTCTAAGTTAACATCGGTGCAAAACTAGCAAATTCTTTTTCTTCCAGACAATTTATAGCTTCCTTAAAAATTGGTTGAAAACTACACCTGGACTAATTTAGCGACGTTAGTCGTACTTGCTGAAGTGGTTGGCGAGTCGCCAAATGGAACATCATATCTCATTTCTATTGCTCAGTACTTCAGTCCTTAGGATGACCATCTGGCAAACTCAAATATCCCAATACTTCAATGCTGGTGAGTTGCCAAGTATAGAGCATCCTCACCCCTTTTTCTCTCATACTACTCAGAAATTGTAGGACCTTTTTGGCGAGCTCATCTACTTCTTCTCATTCTTCTCACCCTCTTGTCTCTTCACCTGAGCAATATTTGCAGCATATCTTTGCGAGCTTAATCTCTCTCGCACTTTCACTTTGGTAAGTTGCCTTTCAGTCTCCTGGCTTACCGACCTTACTAGATATTTGGCCTTAACTTTCAATAAACTTTGGAAATTATGAGGTCTACTTAGTGAGTCGCCAAGGGTCTCTTTACGAGTTCAAGTTCCTTTTTCCCACAGTTTTGCCAACCTCTTGGCTCTTGTTTTCAAAGTACTGCCTGTTTTGTCATTGATCTCTTATATCTGCAAATCAACACTTTAATGTAAGTTTTGGAAATAATATAGGCAAAGAGGATACTATTCCATTAGATTTGAAGCCCTAAATGAGTCAAAATTCTCGACTCATCAATACCCCCAACTTGAATTTTTCTTGTCCATAAGTAAATCTAGAGACAAATCATTTCAAAAACAAAGTCTACAAGTATTGTGCATTGAGAACCAACATGAAAATGCAAACAAGGTTCAATTTAAACATGGAATGTTCAATTATTCATCCAAAGCTTCAAAAGATAAGTAGCCTATCTCAATTAGAGTTCTTGCTCACAAATGCTCACTTGAAATGAAAATTCATGCTTAATGAATGTATTAGACTTCCCTCACATCAAGAATGATTTCATGCTCTATCAATGCTAATAAAAGACTATAATTAAGAAATTGAAAACAACTCTAACACTCCCAAATAGAAAAATATGCATAATTTCACCCATAGGTTTTTCCGTATTTTCCAACCAACACAACAATTGGCTCATGTAAGATCAAAAAGGTCTTTCAAGGCTTGTAAAGGGTATTAGGGTGTAGGTATGATCATTTCGGTCTACTGACTCTACTTCTTGAAGCATGGCTCAACCTCACTTGTTTTCCTATTTAGTGACTCCATCATCTTGAAGCATGGCTCAAATTCACTTTTTTTCATTTTCTAACATTCTTTTCATATTCATGAACCATCCTTGGTCTATTCATAGAATACAAAATCATTGATATAGCTCATTGGACACCCTTTTTATTTCTAAAACGAAACATAACAAGTTCCTTTCATTTATTTATTTTCTTTTCTTTATATGGATGCGTTCCATCTTTTTCACAATCATGTTTCCAAGAATGACTTTCACAAACTTTCAGCCTAATTCTTTCCTCATTCTTACCATACCCCCAACTTAGGCTTTTGTCCTAAGTTGGATATTCAAAACACCCAATGCTTCAAGAAGGTTATAGGTGGTAAGGATAATGGTTTTTCAACAAACGGTTTAAACATTTGAGTTCATGTTTCATCCAAAGAAAAGGCTAGGTTCAAATGGTGCCAAACTAAATTCACACACTTACAAGAAGGTCACAAGAAGGTATAGAAATTAGGTTTACTCTAAAAATTTTGTGCCTAAGATAATTTCTTTCAAGTGTCCTCATGTACATCTTTCAAGTAAACCTCAACACACATGGAACTCCAACACGAACAGCAAACATAATTCTACAAATTAAATTCATGAGCAACAATCATTGTAAGACTCAAAATTGATTTTAAGTAGTCATAATAAGATGGTAAGAGTTCACACACGGCTTATGCAATCCATCTTTCAAGTAAACCTCAACACACATGGAACTCTAACACGAACAACAAACATAATTCTACAAATTAAATTCATGTGCAACGATCATTGTAAGACTCAAAATTGATTTTAAGTAGTCATAAAAAGATGGTAAGAGTTCACACAAGGCTTATGCAACTCATATTACCTCATTGGACTCACACAAATGTGTTGTTCATCAAGAGAAATACTCAAGTCATTGATATTGATCAAAACCGATTCTCAAATGTACAAGTGAAAATTAGACAACATCCTTAGCAATTTAAGAGGAAGAACAAGTTCCAAAATCAAATATATATAACCCATCAAAATAGCAAAGTTATAATTATAACCCAAAATTTCCAAACATCATCAACATATCGAAATAACCGAAAGTAAAGTCACTACAACCCAAAAATAAAGTAACTACAAGAAAATGGATAGGTACCTAAGGTACCCTTTCCCTACCAAAAAAAATAGTGTCCTCAATGCAAAATAAAACATAAAGACAAAAGAGAGATAGAGATAAGGATCCCCCTATTAGGCTAAGCCTAAGGAGATCGATGGACCATGGACGCATCCTCAATTGGAGCATTAGTGCCTAGTGTCTCTCTAGGAGGGGTAGAGGTTGGTTCAATTGTAGATGGATTCTCAACAGAGTGTTCTATAGCTATCTAGAGCTAGACATCCTCAAAATTTGTGAGGCCCTCATATATGTCCTCAGTATGATGCTCCATCTCACCTAGATCCTCCTCATCATTCTCGAGAGGCTTCGACTCATCATCATCCACAACAACATCACCAACTCCGGTCATAAAAGCTAGAGGAACCTTATAACTAACCACATGTATGGTCATTAAAGGCAACTCTAAACTAGGAACCTCGGTGGAGTCAACACAACCCCATAACATAGAAATGTTTGTTGACTTAAGCTCATCCACGTCCCTCATCAATACACAAATATCAGCCCATAGGGCTACCAAATTTGTGTGTCATCCCTCAGCTCACTCTCTCTTCAACCCAAGTGGTAAAAGTATCCAAACATAACCTCTTCCTATATAGGGTCAAGAGAAGCCTCAATAGCTATGAAAATCATAGTAGAGACAGAAGCCTCGAGTCTCGAGGCCCTCACATATGTTGAATAGATGAGGTTTTCCATCTGGTAAAGTATGGTCTATGGAAGTAAAGGCTGAGATTTAGAAGTAGGTGGAGGAACAGTAGAAGTAGAGGCGGTAGTAGATGTACCTAGTGTAGTAGGGGGTAAGGAGTAGTACCTACCTCTAGAGGCTCCATGTCTACTACTGATGTCATATCAACTGGTGTCGGTCTCCTCCGAGCCTCGACATCTCTTAAATAGTCTGCCTCAATTCAGAGGATGTCACTAGAACAAGTTGGGGCCACTCAAACATGAGTAACATCAACAAATAGGACCCCGTCCCACTCAAAAAGATTAGTGATACTAACACGGAAAGGTTGACGTCTATTTCTTCCTAACTCACAATAAAATCTCATGAATAATGATTGAACCTAAATTCAACCTCTACCGATCAATGATCCTCCCCAATAGTGCTTTCTTGGAATGGTGAAGGACTGAATCATTCTAGGATAGCATGAGTGTGCTATTGGTAAACTCAAGCCAGTATTGAGCGACAATGTTTATGTCTTTCTTTGATCACAACCCTCTCCTCAATCCACGAAGGGGTAACATCAAAAATCAATGGGGTCAACCACCCTTTCAAATTGTCCAAAGACTAAAGTAACAAGTCCTCCGAGAATGAATCCCGGTGATTCAAATCAAAATCAAAAGCCTCCTTAATGTATGAGGCACCACAAGAGACCACTTTACCATGAAGTTCCATAGACTTGAGAGGCTTTGTAGGAACCCCCTTGTTCTTTTTCAGGAGCTATCAAGCGTAGGCCTCATAGAACTCCCAAACCCAAGTTGGGACATGAAGAATCAATCCTTTAGTGAAATGCTCAAACTTATTAAATTGTATTATCCTTTAAATATTTGGGTACCTACTAACTACACCATCGGTGGATAGTCATTTCTCTTTACGTATAGTGCGATGACCTACAACTTTTAACCTATTCATGAATCTAGAAGCAATGATGGGGATTATCCGAGGCACTCTAGTAGCTAGCGGGTCATGGACGACCTTAGAATGCATTTTAGTACGTGTTTGCTTTGCTCCGGAATTGTGCCTCAGCCAAAGGAAGAGGTTGGGTCTCAACAATGGGTAAATGAACCCATGTGGATACACCCTCTCCTTGGTCAGAAACATCATCACCCGAACACAAGACACAACTCAGCTCTGAATCATCACTGGATTATGACTCTTCTACCACTTTTTGCTATCCCTTGCCTTTGTCCTTCTCTTTATCACTCACATACTTGGGTTGGCGTTGAGTGTTTAGTTAGGTTGCACTTGGCTAATGAATTGTAATACCCTTGGCCCTCTTTTGAGATGGGTTATTGATCTCATCAATAAGCCTTTGCACCGACTGCTTTTGTCGAGCCATATCTACAAATTAGGCATATAAAAAAATAGAATTGTGTGAAGGGTTAGTCACAACAATCAAAATCATCAGATGAGTGCAGTAGGAAATTAACAGGGCTGAAGCTCACCAAGTAGAATGGCGAGTCGCATATTAGATTAGGCAGGCTCAGTCGAGCTTTCCAAGCATAATAGGTCCTGGGTGAAATAATTTTGAGAGTTAAGGGATGGGTTGATGAATCGCCAACACCATTAGTGAGCCATCAAGAGCTCGCCAAAAATTTCAAACAAAACTATATAAATATCAAAGGAAAAATGTGAGAATATGTCAACAACGACGAGTTGCCAACATCGATAGGTGAGATATGAAGAGCTATCCAAATATTCCTGAAGTTTTAGACAAAAGGTGGGAAATAAGGGCGATCTAGAATCCCCTTTGGCGACATGCAGATCAGTAGGCGAGCTCAAAGAAGCTCAGCAAATTACACAGTTTTGACCTGTACCTTAGAATTTCAAGCAATTCAACCTAAACATGCAAGAATCAGCTACACAACACTCAATTAAACATGAATTTCAGTTACCCACATGACCAAACATAGTAGAGGTACTCAGACTTTCCTACGACATCAGCCAAATATTACAAAATAATAAATTCACCTTTAAGAATGACGTCACCCATCTATCATCAGGCAAATTCAATTATTTCATAGGTATAGGGTTACTCAGACTTTATCCCTAAATCAAATAAACACAACCCAACATCATCCAATCAAAATATGCACAGTAAACACCAACCTTTTGCCCAATAATCAACGATCCAATAATAATTCAAGAACTAAGAATAATACCCATCAAGCATTTCATTAATAGCAACCAACAATTTTGAATTCTTTCACAATAGTAGTAGGTAACGATTGCAAATCAAGAATAAAGTTTAGTTCAAGAATAAAGTGAAACCATTTAGCATTTAGGCATGGACGATTAGAGAAAGGAAAGAAACTTACCTCTGAATCAGGGCAAAAATATGTGAATAAAAGTAGTGAATGCAAAAAGATTGATTCCACACAAATGTAAAATACAGTAATAGGGAAATGCAAGAGAATAAAAAGACAATAAATAGAACTAAAGAAGAAATCTAAAAATGATAAGGAAGAGGAAAGGAGAAAAAATTGAAAAGCTTAGGATTTAAATAGGCAAAATGCCCTTTGATTGTTCTGAGATGGTCATTTGGGCGAGGAGAAACTAACATCGCCATTTAGTTGGCGAGTCACCATTTGAGACATTCCCTCTCCATTTATAGTAGCTAGGCAAGACAAGGCAAGAACTCAGTCAGCGAGCTCGTTAGAGCTCGCCAAGAATGGTTTGCGATTCGCCAATAGGTGTACACCTCGCCAAATAAATAAGAGTTTCCTAAGCAAACTGAGTATTCCAAGGTATGAGCTAAGGAAAGATCACTTCAATGAATAAGAAACTCGCCAAAATTAACTTTGCTCGCCAAAAAAACTCTACTATATTTGAGCATTCTGAGCACTCAAAAGTACGAGCTAAGGCATACTCGCTCAGTTGCATGGTTGACTCGCCAAATTAGGCCTAGATTGCCTAAATATTCTATAGCCTCTATACATTCTAAGTTGTCTTGGCTCACCCATCCAGGTAGGCATATCGCCTTTCAGCCACCAACTTGCCAAGTTTTCTTCTTCAGTGAACTCTAACTTCAACCTACACATTGAACATATGTTATTTAAAAACAACTAAGAACTTCTGTTTCCTCCCAAGAAGTGCCTTAATTTATGTCATGATATGACATGGACATGCGTTCAAGCGTGATCAAATACACCACATAAAAATTCCAACACCCAGGCCTTCTCTGAAATACAATTTTAGCCTTTGCACATTGACTTTAAACCTTGAGCCATCATTATTCTCAACTTCAATGGCCCCATTTTCAGATACATGAATGACTTTGAAAGGACCAGACTACTTTGATTTTAGCTTTCCTGAAAATAATCGTAGATTAGAGTTATAGAGTAACACAAGATCACCAACTTTAAATTCCCATTGAAGAATTTGGGTGTCATGCCACTTTTTTTTTCTCTCCTTGTAATGGGCTGAGATCTCATAAGATCGAAGCCAAAATTCTTCAAAAGCATGAAGTTGGTCAACTCTATCCTTTGACAAAACTTCCCAATTCAAGTTCATGGTCTTCAAGGCCCATAATGCTTTATGGTCAAGTTCAATCGATAGATGAAAAGACTTGTCAAACAATAATTGATGCAGTGACATGCCAATCTGTGTCTTGTATGTAGTTCTATATGCCCACAAAGCGTTATCTTACTTCCAAGACCAATCGGATCTCTTTGCATTCACGGTCTTGGCCAAGATGCCTTTGATCTCCTGATTCGACACTTCAACTTGCCCACTTATTTGCAGATGATAGGGTGTGGCAACCTTGTTCTTTACACCATATTTACTCAGTAGAGAAGCATTCATGCGGTTGCAAAGATGCAAACTACCAGCACTAATAATAGCATATGGAGTGCTAAACCTTGGGAATATGAACCACTTTAGGAATTGAACAACACTATGCCCCTCATTGTTAGGTAAGGTCACCACCTCTACCCATTTTGAAACATAGTACACCACAACCAATATAATACTTGTTCCCATAGGAACTCACAAAAGGGACCATAAAATCAATTCCCCAAACATCAAATAACTGTACCTTTAGAATAAGCGTGAGAAGTAATTCATGTCACCTTGACATCCCTCTTTATTTTTGGCATTGCTCACACATTTTAACAATAGAGTGGGGGTATTGATATAGCATTGGCCAATAATAGCCTCTTTGAAATATCTTAGCATTTGTACATACTCCGCTATAATGCCCACAAATCAGTGGTGCGACAAGCCTCAAGAATAGCCTCAACTTCAACTTTTGGGACACACCTTCTAATCATATGATCCACACACTCTCGATATAGGTAAGACTCGTCCTAAAAATATTTTTTGGCATCGAAGAGAAACCTCTTCCATTAATAGAAGTTCAGCTCTTCAGGAAGAATCTCGCACACCTAAAAATTAGCAAATTAGCATACCAAAGGTGAGAACTACTAGACAGGACCATAGCTGACTTATCCAAAAATGCTTCTTCAATATCTTTTTCACCGGATACAACCACATCAGACTCAAAACTTGACAAATGGTTCACCATTTGGTTCTTACAATCTTTTCGATCCTTAACTTCACAATCAAACTCTTGCAATAGTTACACCCAATGGAACAAATGAGGCTTGGCATCTTTCTTAGCTATCAAGTAGCGTATCCCAGTATGGTTGGTTTGGACCACCACCTTAGTTCCTAAATGATAAGCTCTAAATTTCTCAAAGTCATACACCACGGCTAATAATTCTTGCTCGGTGACGGTATAGTCCTTTTGAGTCATATTTAATGACTTGTTAGCATAATAGATGGGACGGAACAAATTTCCCTTCTGTTGGCCAAGAAAAGCGCCCAATACAATGCCACATGTATCACACATAAACTTAGAAGGAATACTCCAATATGGAACAACAATACTAGGAGCCGACACAAGCTTCTCCTTAAAACACAAGAATGCTTTGACATAAGCATCATCAAATTCGAACACACTCTCCTATTTAAGTAGTTTTAAAAGAGGCTATGCCACTTTAGAGAAATCTTTAATAAACCACTAGTAGAAACCGATATGGACCAAGAAGCTTTAGATGCCTTTGATCAAAATAGGAGGAGGTAATCAAGCTATAACTTTAACCTTTGCTTGATAAACCTAGATGCCATCTCCCAAAGTTTTATAGCTCAACACAATACCTTCCTTCACCATAAAGTGGAACTTCTCCCAATTAAAAACAAGATTTATTTCAACACACCTTTGCAACACTCTCACAAGATGTTAAAGGCCATCTTCATAATTGAAAAAACATCCATGAACACTTCCATTGTCTTCTCCGCCATATCGGCGAAAACAGACAACATACACCTTTGAAACATCGCAGGAGCATTACATAAACCGAAGGGCATATGCTTGAAATGAAAGGTACCATATGGACAAGTGAAAATAGTTTTTTCTTGATCTTACAAAGGAATTGACATTTGATTATAACCGGAGTAACCATCTAAGAAGCAATACCAATTGTAACCCATGAGTCTATAAATCATTTGGTCTATGAAGGGTATAGGAAAGTGATCATTTTCCATGCAAGCATTTAACTTTCAGTAGTCCATACACAGTCTCTACCTGGTCACTGGCCACATTGACACTTTTATTCTTTTCATTTGGAATAACGGTCATACCAACCTTTCTGGGAATACATTAAACTAGACTTACCCCTTTGCTATCCATAATAGGATAGACAGAACCCATGTTAAGCCATTTGATAATTTCTTTCTTCACACATCTTGCATTCCAGGATTCAACCTTAGTTTATGCTCAATAGTTGGCTTTCAATCACTTGTTAACTAAATTTTGTAGGTTCAAATATCATGAGGAATTCCCATGATATCAGCAATTATCTCTCCAATAGATTTAATAAACTTTTTTAGCACACTAACAAGTACTTGCACTTGCCAATCAATAAATCTGCAGCAACAATAATGGGACAAAGTGCTATTTCCCCCTAAAAATACTTACTAAAGATGGGAAGAGAGAACCTTCAATTCAAGCTTTGGTGGCTCATCGATGGATGGCTTTGCGGGTGGAGTCTCTCTATTCTTCAAATCGATATCAAGTTACACGGGATTCTTGTAATAGAACCAAATACTCTATCACGACCCGACCTAGGGCCTAGTCATAACACAGCTATCGAAACTCTGAAGGGATCCAATCAAGCCTCTTGTACATATCATAAGCATACATAAGGTAAAAATATAAAAGCGAAAACATCATAAGACAGTGTAAACAATGAATAGAAATTTGAAAATATTTTATGACAACATAGACTCAAATGCAAGTCCAACTAGATGCCTTTAAACATGAGTATGGGTGGGGATGAAAAGCAGTACTTAACTTGATTTTAGTGCCAAGACCTTTTTGAAATGACTTCAAAAAATATGAACTAAATTGAGTACCTCTATCCGATATAATCGACAAAGGAACACCATGAAGTTTCACAAGTTCGTGAATGTACAACTTAGCATAGTCTTCGGCACCATAAGAAGTTTTGACTGGTAGAAAATGCATCGATTTGGTCATTCGGTCCACAATGACCCAAATAGAATCATGTTTCCTTCTAGTACAAGGCAAACTCGTGATAAAGTCCATGTTCATATCTTCCCACTTCCATGTAGGAATTTTGATTTCTTGAGCTAAACCTCCCGGCCTTTGATGTTCAACTTTCACTTGTTGGCAATTAGGACACTTAGCCACGAACTCAGCTATGTCTTTCTTCATTCCATTCCACCAATACACTTCCCTCAAGTCACGATACATCTTGGTAGATCCTGGATGAATTGAATACCGAGAACTATGGGCCTCATTCAATATCAACTCTCTTATTCTATTAACATTTGGAACACACAACCGACCTTGGTAATGTAGTACCCCATCTTCTCCTAGGTAGAAAGCCTCAATGGATTTTTCGACAATCAACTTCTTCAATTCGACCAAAGTTGCATCATTGTCTTGCTTGGCCTTGACTTCTGTCGTAAGAGATGATTCTGAAACATTATGTATAAGAATGCCTGCATCATTGGAATCAACCAAACGCACACCTAAATATGCCAATCTATGGACCTCTTTGACCAATTCCATTTTACCTTTCCTCAACATGTGCGACACTACCCATAGAAAATCAACTAAGAGCATCGGCTATAATATTTGCCTTACCCAGATGGTAGAATACGCTCATGTCATAGTCTTTTAGGAGTTCAAGCCACCTCCTTTGCCTAAGGTTTAAGTCCTTTTGACTAAACACATATTCTAAGCTTCTGCGGTCGGTAAACACATCAACATGCACCCCATAAAGATAGTGGCGCCAAATTTTTAATGCAAACACAACCGCCGCAAGTTCAAGATCATGGGTTGGGTAGTTTCTTTCATGTACTTTAAGTTGCCTAGAGGCATAGGCTATAACCTTACCATATTGCATCAAGACAAAACCCCAAAACCCACATGAAGCATCAAAATAAACAACAAACCCATCTGAACCTTCGGGTAATGTCAAATTAGGAGCCGACGTAAGACGATCTTTCAATATTTGGAAGCTTTTCTCATATGAATAGGATTACCCCAGATTTCATATACATATCATTCATAAATTATATCTGAGACATGCCAAAGGAAATGAAAGGATAGGCTTTACATACCTTTTATAGATCAACCGCAACCACGCTTGCTTCGTTATCTCTTTAACCTATTTAACACGAAGGTAACATTATTATTAATAACCTTCGACTTTATAGCTTTCAAATCTATAACCAATTATCTATAGGAATGATTTCCTCATTCACGCTTCTCGACTAGTATATCAAGTAGTTAAGAAGTTAACGGAAATCGGGCAACATCTCCTCTATAACTCGCCCTATCCAAACTTCCAATTAACCTCTAATTAATGCATACATACAACCAAAAAAAACCACCATCCGTATATAATAAAACTACTTCAACACTATTCAAAACAAGTTCCAAACAGCCTT
The DNA here is from genome assembly GCF_947179165.1 of Solanum dulcamara. Classification (NCBI taxonomy): domain Eukaryota; kingdom Viridiplantae; phylum Streptophyta; class Magnoliopsida; order Solanales; family Solanaceae; genus Solanum; species Solanum dulcamara. The sequence continues at coordinate 45,324,239 of NC_077239.1, read as the reverse complement.
CTCAAAACCACAACCTTAAAATACGGTTTTTGGCCTTTATTTTATAAAATCGCAACCACATGGAAAGGAGAACCACGTGGCTGCAATGGTAGCACCTATAATCATTTTTAGTCACATTTCCAACCCTTCAACATGCACAATTTACCTTTAAATACAATACCATAAATAACAACGATACTAGTTAAATTATAAGCCAACTAGAACGGCTTCAAAATAGCCCCTACACGGTTTTCCACACCCTTCAACATTAACATGCATAATTTCATGTTCCCCATCCATATTTACACATCCGTGACATGTTTAAACCCTTACTCAAACATATGAAAAGGGAATCAATCTATACCTTAACAAATGAGCTTCCAAAACTTACCGAAAGTTGTAGGTTCCCGTTGTCCTTCCTTGCTGCCCCAATAAGTAATTTACGTTGTTAAACACCATTACTTAATCGAAGAATACCTTAAAAAATAAATTTACGGATCAAAATCCGAAACCTTACCTTGCTTCAACCCTAGCCGTAGCTCTCTTCCCTGCTCTCTAATATTTCTCCAAATTTTTTCTAAGTGCAAAGATGCTGAAAATAAGTGCAAAGATGCTGAAAATAAGACCCTTAGTCATAAGTTGATACATATATATCCTCCCTTAGAGATTGACATATGTCATCCCCTAAGGGTGACACGTGTCCAGCCCTCACTCAGCCACCTCATCCATAAACCCACCCCATGGCTGCCACATGGTGGGGTGGGGTCTACCTTAGTAAGTGTGTCACCTACTTGGTCCAAGTAGGTGCATCACCTCCTTGTCACCTACTCACTCCTTTTTCGTAGGTTCGTAATCTCATCTTATTTCAAGAACCTATGTAATCCTTGCTACTTAAGCTCTACATGAACTCCAGGAGCTTAATTATGTAAGACATCTAAGTCGGTAGCTTACGCAAGTAGGTCGATTACCACGACTCATTACTTGGCCTCCAATTCCTTTTCAATCCTTCCAAACCTATTTCCAACCATCACTACTCACATAGAGCTAGCTTATGCAAAATTTGGGATGGACTCATCCTTCCTTCCTTAGGATTGTTTGATAACGTCATGGATCACATGGTAGCTCTAAAGAAGCTAAATAGATGTACCCATGTATCAAAAGTATGGGGTATAACACACAAACTTTCTCAACATCGACACATGAAATACCGGATGAACCAAAGCCAACTAAAGTGGCAAGTCTAACTCATATGCTACCTTGCCAATGCGCTTCAATATCCTATACAGTCCTATATATCTAGGGCTCAACTTCCTTTTCTTACCAAATCACATTACCTGTTTCATAGGTGAAATCTTCAAATACACTATATCTTTCACATCAAATTCAAGCTCTCTCCTCCTAGTGTCCGAATAGGACTTTTGACGACTTTGAGCCATTTTCAATCTTTCTCTTATGAGCCTTACTTTATCCATATCAATTACCAAATCTGGACCAATCAATGCCATCTTAACAACTTCAAACCACCCCACCAGAGACCTACATCTTCTCCAATATAAGGCTTCAAAAGGAGCCATTTTGATGCTAGAGTGGTAACTATTATTATAAGTGAACTCAATCAATGGCAAATGGTCATCCCAACTTCCTCTAAGGTCAATCACACATGCCCTTAACATATCCTCCCAGGTTTGAATTGTTCTCTCGGCTTGCCCATCGGTTTGAGGATGAAAAGCCGTACTTAAGTTGATTTTAGTGAGAAGACCTTTTTGAAATGACTTCCAAAAATATGAACTAAATTGAGTACCTTTATTCGGTAAAATCGACAAAGGAACACCATGAAATTTCACAAGTTCATGAATGTACAACTTAGCATAGTCTTCGGCACGATAAGAAGTTTTGACTAGTAGAAAATGCATCGATTTGGTCATTCGGTCCACAATGACCCAAATAGAATCATGTTGCCTTCTAGTACAAGGCAAACTCGTGATAAAGTCCATGTTCATATCTTCCCACTTCCATGTAGGAATTTTGATTTCTTGAGCTAAACCTCCCGGTCTTTGATGTTCAACTTTCACTTATTGGCAATTAGGACACTTAGCCACTAACTCATCTATGTCTTTATTCATGCCATTCCACCAATACACTTCCCTCAAGTCACGATACATCTTGGTAGATCCTGGATGAATTGAATACCGAGAACTATGGGCCTCATTCAATATCAACTCTCTTATTCCATTAATATTTGGAACACACAACCGACCTTGGTAATGTAGTACCCTATCTTCTCCTATGTAGAAAGCCTCAATGGATTTTTCGACAATCAACTTCTTCAATTCGACCAAAGTTGGATCATTGTCTTGCTTGGCTTTGACTTCTGTCGTAAGAGATGATTCTGAAACATTATGTATAAGAATGCCTGCATCATTGGAATCAACCAAACGCACACCTAAATATGCCAATCTATGGACCTCTTTGACCAATTCCATTTTACCTTCCTCATCATGTGCGACACTACCCATAGAAAATCGACTAAGAGCATCGGATACAATATTTGCCTTACCCGGATGGTAGAATACGCTCATGTCATAGTCTTTTAGGAGTTCAAGACACCTCCTTTCCTTAAGTTTTAAGTCCTTTTGACTAAACACATATTGCAAGCTTCTGTGGTCGGTAAACACATCAACATGCACCCCATAAAGATAGTGGCACCAAAATTTTAATGCAAACACAACCGCCTCAAGTTCAAGATCATGGGTTGGGTAGTTTCTTTCATGTACTTTAAGTTGCCTAGAGGCATAGGCTATAACCTTACCATATTGCATCAAGACAAAACCCAAAAACCCATGTGAAGCATCAAAATAAATAACAAACCCATCTGAACCTTCGGGTAATGTCAAAATAGGAGCCGACGTAAGACGATCTTTCAATATTTGGAAGCTTTTCTCACATTCTTTCGACCATTGAAATTTTGCCTTCTTTTGTGTCAACTTAGTTAATGGCGAAGAAATAGATGAGAACCCGTCAACAAACCTTCTGTAGTTTCCACCTAAGCCCAAAAAGCTTCTAATGTCCAAAGGAGATAATGTTATAGGCCAATTTTTAACCGCCTCCATTTTCTTTGGATCTACTTTTATCCCATCATCGGACACCACATGGCCATGAAATGCAACCTCTCTTAGCCAAAATTCACACTTATTAAATTTAGCGAATAGTTTTTTTTCCCTTAATGTTTGCAATACAATCATCAAGTGACCCATATGATCTTCCTTATTCCGAGAGTAAATCAAGATATCATTAATAAATACCACTACAAACCTATCTAAATATGGCTTGAAAATACGATTCATCAAATCCATGAATATAACAGGAGCATTAATCAACCCAAACGACATTACTATAAATTCAAAATGACTATACCTCATCCAAAAAGCCATCTTGGGAATATCACACTCCCTTACCCTCAATTGATGATAACCAGAATGGAGGTCATTCTTAGAAAAATAGCTTGCTCCTTGTAGTTGATCAAATAAGTCATCTATCCTTGGGATTGGATATTTGTTCTTTATGGTGACTTTATTCAATTACTGATAGTCGATACACATTCGGAGCGACCTATCTTTCTTCCTAAAAAATAACACGGGAGCACCCCATGGTGAAATACTTAGTCTTATAAAACCCTTATCCAACAAATCCTTCAATTGTTCTTTCAACTCCTTAAGTTCCGCTGGAGCCATACGATAAGGAGGAATAGAGATAGGTTGGGTATATGGAAGGAGATCTATGCCAAAGTCAATCTCCTATTCGGGAGGAACACCGGGCAAATTATTGGGAAACACATCGAAGAACTCATTAACTATAGGGATCGATTCAAAAGTAAGAGTTTTGGAGTCAATGTCCCTAACTCGCACAATATGATAAATGCACCCTTTGGAGATCATTATTTGAGCCTTAATACATGAGATGAATCGACCCTTAACCACTTAATCATTACCCTTCCATTCAAGAATAGGCTCATTAGGGAAGTAAAACTTAACCACACGAGTTCTATAACATATAGATGCATAAGCGGCATGTAACCAATCCATACCAAGAATGATGTCGAAGTCAGTCATATCAAGTTCAACAAGATCACATGGAATACATTTGTGCAAGACCCAAATGGGACAATTTCTATAGGCTCTCTTAGCTAATACCGAACCACCAATGGGAGTATAAACCGAGAAAGGTTCTATTAACACTTCGGGCACACATCAAACCTCATAGCAATGTAAGGAGTAACAAAAAGCAAATTAGGACCCAGATCAAGCAATGCATATACATTAAAGTTAAAGACTCGTAACATACCCATGACCATATCGGGAGCCTCATCAACCTCTTGCCTAGCATGAAGAGCATAAAATCGGTTGTTGTGTTGGCCACCCTTAGGTTGAGCTTGGGCACCTTATTGCACTTGGACTCCTATAGGACAACCATCTCCACCCTTGTTGGATATAAGAGGGCACTCAGATCACTTATTGCCCATCTTGCCACATCCATAGCAAGCATCTATTCCCATTAGGTACCTTCCTCCATGACGCTTTCCACACTTTGTACACTTTGGAATAAAAGGGTTACTACCATTTGCACCTCCTTCACCTTGAGCTTTAGGGTATGACACCCTATCCTTAGCAAACTTCTTCCATGAGCTTTGGCCTTGATGAGTGTGTCCATTGCTACTAACGGTCCTAGCATTGAGAATCCACCTTTATACCAGGCCTTCTTAGAATCCCTCATACTCATTTCTTTAAGTTTTTATCTTTCAATTTGTTCGGCAAAAGTCATGAGCCGAGAATTTAACAACTAAGTATGATACCCTCGATATGAATTTACTCATTCAGGCACGTGAATCGGCAACCATTGAAGGAGTATACTTGGATAGCTTAGTAAACTTGAGGGGAAAATCCCTCATCCCCATGTTGCCTTGTTGAAGATTTATAAACTCTAATTCTTTAGCCTCTCTTAACTAAAAAGGGAAAAAGTGATCAAGGAAAACAAGTTTGAAAGCTTCCTATTCGACAGGACCTTTATCCACCCTCTCAAACTTCTATTGAGTGAATCATAGTTGAGCAATACCTTTGAGTTGGTAAACTGCCAACTCTATTTTTCCTTCCGAAGTCACCCCCATAATACTCACTATTTTGTAGACTTCATCAATGAACTCTTGAGGATCCTCATCGACCCTTGATCCATGAAAGTCCAGAGGATTCATTCATACAAAGTCCATAACTCTTGAGGGTGGAGTAGGAACATTAGGAGGAGCCACGACACCTTGGTCGGTCACTACTCTGGCTAGTATAGTGATAGCAGTTGGGAACTCCACATTAATCACTTGGTCCGGTAGAGGACTATCGTCTTGAGGAGCCAGGGGATCTTGGGCTTTATTAACATTCTCTCCCCTTAGAAATGGTGCTATTCTTGGAGTCATTTTTTTTTGAAAATTGCACAGAAAGACTATTAGGGAGAAGAAGTCTTAACATAAACTCTATAGCACGACATGGATTATAAAAGAAGTGAGAATTCCTAAAATTCCTAATAGCCTCCTACTAATAAGTGTGGCACGCTTCACACCCATGAATAATACTATACATGACGCGGCATGTTGGACACCCTAAGACACTTGGAAAACCTTATGCTCTGATACCAAGTTTGTCACGACCCGACCTAGGGACTAGTCGTAACATAGAGATTGAAACCCCAAAGGGCTCCAACCAAGCCTTTTGTACATATTATAAGCATACATAAGGTAAAAATATAAAAGCAAAAACATCATAAGAGAGTCTAAACTATGAATAGAAATCTGAAAATATTTTATGACAACATAGACATAAAAATATGTCCAACTAGATGCCTCTAAACATGAGTATGGGCGGGGGCTAAGACATGTCTCTAGCTCACCCTCAAATTTTACGATATAAACAAAAGCCTTTAAAAAGGAAAGTAGTAATCAACTTGAAACTAGTCCCTGGTAAATCAGGACTCACCACAACACCTTGGGATAGGAACGCCTACTAGTTACGTGGACGATAAGGATCTTCAACCTCAACCCCTATATTATGAGACAATGTAGGCAAAAAGTATGCATTAGTACGTTCGAATGTATTAAGTATGAGGGCGTGACATGCAACATAAATTATAGAATACAAAGGTCAAGTAAATCACATGAAAAGATGGAATACGTAAAGTCATGAGAAAATAATATTGACCAAAGAATTTAAAAACATAAGTTCAAAATCATAACATACTTAAGAAATTATACATAGGTAGGATAGAAACCATAATCGACAATAAGACCATGCGAGCTATAACATGGAATCCGATGATCCCCACATCGAGAAGGTCTACTTTGCCAAGGTAGACTCCTAATCATGAACATGTGCTATTTGTGGATCCACTAGCTAGGCCATAAAGGAAATCGTATGGTGACACATAGTTATGAGACAAGAGACTTTATATAAGGACCCCTTGCTTCGAGCCCCCACCTCAAGTCCACATTCGGTGCTAAGTCACATCCCACGGAATACATACATAACATAAGATCATAATGACGTATATCATAGTCATGATCATAGGTTTGAAATCATAAAGTAGCTCATTTTCATAACATACTTGTAATGTGAGAATTACCCTTTCATCATTACAATCATATTTGTATAATTCATATTGTTAGGCCTTAGGTCGCCTTACTTCATAACTTGCATGAAAAACCATTATTTGAAATATACTTATAATTCATGATCTTAATGGAAATACATAGTCATAATTCATACTTTGAAAATTCATGACTATAGCTTGAACTTGGAATTTGGGTATGACATGAATGCATGATCAATTGACTTAAAAATCATGAATTTAACTTAAAAACATGCATGATCATAAAATTTATATCACTCATACATAATTCATATAGATAATATCATTTAGAAGTATAATTGAAAATATTCATATATTACACCATGAACCCTAGAAATCAAAGTAGTCGAATTCATGGAAAAACTCTTCAATTTAATTCAATAACCATCAAATTATATTAGAATAGACTCATGATCATGCTGTAAATAAAAATTCATGTAATTGAAATAGAGATCACAAAACCCATAAAATATCATACTTTAATTTGATAGAAAACTTGAGAAATTGATTGGGCTTCATGGAAGAAAGGATCCATGAATTAATACCCACATACCTTGAGTAAGAACACAAATTAATTTGGAAGAACTTGAGAATTTTGATGGAGAAATTGAGTGAATTTTCTTGAAGTCTTCAATGAAAACCCTTAAGAGCCTTTTTGTAGAGAGAGAAATATTTGATAGATGAATTGTAGAAGAATGAATTGATTTAGAGGTTTAGGTTAATTTATAGAGTTGAATTAAGTCCTAAATATGTCTAGGTTCATTAACTATTAATTTCGGAAAAGCTTAAAATGCCCTAAAAAAACTAAATTCGGCCAGGACACCTTCCCAGGTCCGTGACGCGGACCTGTCGCGAACAACTCGACCAGAAGACTGTCCCCAGGTTCGCGATGCGATCCTTTTGTGGACTACTCTGTCTTGTGCGGCTTCTCAGGTCCGTGATGTGGTCCTGTTGTGGACCACACTGCTTTATGGTTTCTTCGACAATCTTTCTTCCGTTCTACGGGTTCTAAAATCCACCGAGACCATTTTCCCACAGGTTTTGACCCCCTGATCGATATTTTGAACTCGGATTTTTCAAAAAGATTAAGGATAATATGTTACTTGATTGGCCTATTTCCAAGGCATTCTTAAGGTATATATGTTTTAAAAAAAGATATTCTGAGGGATGTTACATACTCGAAAGACTAGACACAACCTCATCATAATTAGGAATCTCTTCCCCATCAAAGTTTGACAATACCATTGCTAATGATTCACCCACACTAGAAATCTCATTCACACTTGCAACTGCTTCATCAATCATATCAATGACCAATATCACATGGAGGTCATTTGGTTGCTTCATAGACTTACAAAAATTGAATATAACTTCTACACCATTAACTCAGAACTTAACTCACCACTTTCCACATCAACAAGGTCTCCACTGGTAGCCAAGAATATCGAGAATAATAGGGACCTCAGCATTGATCTCATAATCAAGGATTATAAAGTCATCCGTAAAGAAAAACTTATCAACTTTCACCAAAATATCATAGAGGATGCTGATGGGATGCTTTATGGAGCAGTCGGCCATAAGGAGTCGCATTGTATTTTACTTAGGCTCACCCAAAAAAGTTTCTTGAATATAGCATATGGCATTCAGTTTGTATCGCACCCAAATCACAAAGTGCTTTAGAAAATTAATATGACTCAATGGTGAAAGGAATAGTAAATGCACAAGGATCATCCTTCTTTACTACCATATTTCTCGACATGATGGCACTAAAACTATGAGATACCTTAATTTCCTCAAAAACCATGCTTCTCTTTTTCATCACCAATTCTTTCATAAATTTAGCATAATCGGTCTCTCTAACATCACCTCAACCAATGGAAGATTGATAGAAAGAGACTTGAAGATGGAAAGAAACTTTTGAAATTTGGCGTCTTCATCCTTGTTTTTCAATCGTTAAGGGAATGGAGCATTTATCTTTGGAAGCGGATTTGTAGGAACCATGGGTGGAACCACTCCCACATTAGACTTTTTAACCTCATTGGAATCAACAACTTTAGGTGTGTCATTCACCTCATCGAACGCTTCGTTGTTTAACTCTTTTAGCTGATTCATCACTTTCAAAAATAATGGCTTTCCCCTATCTTGAGCTAGCTGCTCCATTATTTGGCACCTCATTTGAGACAACCTTTCCATTTCAAGTTAATATTTTCATACATTATACATTGTTGTTATTTGTATTATCCACTGTGTCGCTAAGGAGACCACCCTTAGGTCTTGAGTTCAAGTGGAAAGAGATTTGGCCTATTTAGGCCTCAAATTGCTTTATCAACACTGAATGAGAGGTTATCGTTTGGTTTAATGAATAAAACTCGACTTTCATTTCTTTGAGTACCTTGTCCGAACCTTCTACCTTGTTGAGAATATGAGCAGGCATGTCTTCAATCTAGAAACTCTTGGGATCGACATTAAATTCTTTGGGCTTAAGAAGGTCATGAGGAGACACATACTGATCGCGCTCACTATGGTTTTCTCTCCAATTGTTGCCTCGATAATTCCAATCTCTTTCACATTCTCTCCAACCACCTTACTGGTCTTTGTCCAACCTTGATTCTCCCCCGGACTTGGATAGATCGAATGAGAACCCCCCAGTTGATTTGCTAGAAATTGGACCTCTTCATTGTATATTGAATCGAACTTGGCATCTTATGGGCTCAACCCACAATTGGCATCTACCACATTCACGGCCTTATAACCCCCACCCATGACATGTTTAGAGAGTAAATTAATTTAAGTCATCATTTTTGCTATATTTTCATCACGTTCATGGTACTTTTCTAGTTGTTCCTTGCTCAGCCCAACATTGAGAGGAGACACATGGTCCTCTCTTGTTTGCCATTCATGATTTATTTTAGTAATTTCATCAAGAAACATTGATTCCATGGCAAATGGTTTGCGTATGATACCACCTCTAATAAGTTAATTAGGAACACTTTTGTTCACCGTATCGAGGCTATAATAGAAATACTGATGCAACTCATTTTCTGGTAGCTCGTGGGTAAGACATTGTAAGAATAACTTTTGAAACCTTAGCCAAGTCTTATGGAATGGTTCCCTATCAACTTGCTTAAAGTTTTGGATGCTATCCCTCAATTTCATCAACTTGAAAGGAGGGGGAAATCATTCATAGAAGTCATCCATGAGCTCCTCCCAAGAAGTGATTGAATCCTTCGGTAGCTCAGCTAACCACTTGGTTTCCTCCCCAATTACAGAGATGGGAAACAACCTTAATTGAATTGACTCTGTGAGATATTCTTTAAAGTGAAAGGACTACACACATCCATGAAGTTTCCGATGTGGTCATGAGGATCGTCATAAGAGAGCCCCCCAAAGAATCCCTTCATTTGTAGCAATTGTAACATCATCCCGGTCACATGGAAGATCGCATTACCCACAGTTGGGGATAACTCTATTGCACGGGCACTACCCATTTGGTCAACATTGACATCATTCATGTTCCTGACATCGTCATTGTGACCATGAAGACTAGCAGCATTACTCCCGTGAATGCTCATATCTTCACCTAAAAAGATAAAAATAAGAAAACAATAGTAAGAGAGTTCTACTACAATCAATCTAGATCACAAACAAACTTTAACAAAAGAACTCTAATCATCGTTCCCCAACAACAATGTCATTTTTGATAATGCTCTAATATACTTTTTATAATATAAAGTGTAAGTGATTATTGTCAATAAAATATCCAATAAGGGTATGGGTCGAATTCCACAAGGAATGGTTTTAGAATAGAATTCAAGTATGAAGAACATAAGTGCTCTAAATTATTGTAGAGTTGAAATATTGAAATTGGGACATAATATAAATTCACAAGTTTCAAATATCAATTAAAAGAGTTTACTATTATATCACAAACATGATCAATAGTAATGATAATGCTCGAATACACTTTTTAAAATTCAAAGTATAAGAAGTCATTGTCAATAAAAATATCCAAATAAGAGTCAGGGTCGAATCCCACAAGGAACTGTTTAAGAATAGAATTCAAGTATGAAGTACGTGAGTGTCTAAGTTGTTGTAGATTTGTTATAATAATAAGGTAGATTAATATAAATTCATAAGTTTCAAATATCAATTAGAAGAGTATACTAATATATCACTAACAAAATCAATAATAATGGAGTTCAAATAAGTTTTAGGAGACTTCTAGGGTAGGTGCGTAGTTAGACATGTAGCACGAATGTGGGTAAATGCATATTTCAATATCATTAAATATCAATGGATATGCTAGGTTAGACAATCATACGACAAGTATCTTTCAATCACTAGTCGTATATCCATGCAAGCACTCTCAAACCCAAACATGGGTGCTAACAAAATTAACCCAATCTGTAGCATAATCTCCTCTTGAGAGAGAGATTTATAATTGAAAAATTCAAATTAATGGTTATTATTTAATTCAACCACTTCACATAACTTTCTCAAGCCAATATAAAGATATAACATAGAATTACATTTGCAACCATAACTCATAAATGAATACATGCTAAATTAATAAAACTTATATCAGATTCAAAAGTCTTGAGCTAATACAAAAATCCAAATTACATAAGTACCCCCAGAAGGATGGCGTTTAGCTACACATTACGAAATTAAAAGAAGTTTTACCAAAATAATTGTGACCCATTGAATTCAGCAAGATTTCACATCCAATTCCAAATGCCCAAACTAGATTTTTCCCAAATTCACCTAAGAAACAATGTCAAAACCCAAGTCCAAAAGATTTTCTATTATTTGTGTTTTCTATAGTGCAAAAGTTACCACACTCTCTCTCCTTTGAGCTATTTATATGTCTCCAAAAATATGCTAAAAATTCATGCCAGGACAACTTCGACGATGTTAGTCGTGCCCACTGAAGTGGTCGGCGAGTCGCCTAATGAAGCTACATCTATCCCTTTAGTACATTTGTCCTTCAGTATTTAGTCTAACTAGTTGGCGAGCATGATGCATATTGAAGACATGTTGGGTTAGTCACCAATTGGAGATACTCTTTGCCTTTTTGCTACTCAATCTGCTCAGAAGTTGTGAAACTTTGAGCTCGCCTTTCAAGTCGGTTGTCGCCTTCTTCTCATCTGTCTTGCTATTTTGTTCCTTGACTTAGGCAATATTTTTTGCTCTTTTATGAGAGCATAATTGAGCTTCCCTTCCACCTTTTGTGAATCACCTTTTAGTTTCTTGGCTTGCCGACTTTCTTTGACATTTAGCCTAAGCTTTCAATCCCCTTAGGCGATCATAATGTCCATTTGGCGAGATGCCAAGGGACTCTTTGTGAGTTTTAGCACCATTTTCCCATATTTTTCCACTTTTTGGCTCTTTTCTGTAAAGTAAAGAATGGACGTCCATGCCTTTCTCTTGACCCCTACATCTGTAAATCAACACTTTAAGGTGAATTTTTGACATAATATAGATAAAGAGCACACTATTTCATTAAATTTTAAGTCCTAAATGAGTCCAAATTTCTTACTCATCAACACCACCAACTTAAATTTTTTCTTTCCCTCAAGTAAATCAAGAAACCATCAGTTCAAAACCAATGTATATAAGTAGTGCTCACTGAGGACCAACACGAAAGTGCAAATAAGGTTCATTCTTAATATGTAATATTCAATTATGCACTCAAGGATTCAAACAATGACTAGCCAATCTCAATTAGAGTTCATGCTCACAAATGTCACTACAAATATAAATTCATGCTCAATAAATGTATTAGAATGCCCTCACATCAAAAATAATTCCATGCTCTCTCAAAGTCATTTAAAGACTATAATAAAGGAAGAAAAAACAAGTCTCACACTCTCAAAGATAAAAACATGCACAATTTCACCCATAGGCTTGCCCGTATTTTCTAACCAGCATATCAATTGGCTCATGCAAGATCAAAAAGGTCTTTTAAGGCTTGCAATGGGGCTGAGGTCATAGGTATGATCATTTCTATTTAGTGACTCTTCCTTATTGTAGCATGGACAAAATCCGATTCTCTTCCTTTTCATTCATTTCTCATGTTCATAAATCACCCTTGGTCTTTTCATACCACAAAAAATTATTGATATAGCACATTAGATACCCCTTTTATTTCAAAACTGAAACACAACAAGTTTCTTTATTCATTTATTTTTTTTCTTTAAATTCTTTTATTCTCTTTTGGTCTTTTTTTTATATGGAGGGTTTTATTCTTTCCACAATCATGTACCCAAGTGTGATTTTCACAAACGTTTCATTTGGATTCTTTCCTCATCTTTAGCACACTCCTAACTTAGGTTTTTGGCATAATTTAGCTATTCAAAACACCCAATACTTCAAGAAGGTTATAGGTGGGAAGGATAATAGAATTTCAAAAACCGGCTTAAAAAATTGAATTCATGTTTCATACAAAGAAAAGTCTAAGCTCAAAAGGTACCAAACTAGGTTCACACGCTCACAAAAGAAGTCATAAGAAGGTATAGCAATTAGGTTCACTCGCAAAAATTATGCCTAAGATCATTTATTTCAATCACAAATGCTAATCAATTGGACCAATGGGGAAGTTCTAGGTGTCCTCATGCACATCTTTCATGTAAACCTCAACACACATGGCATTCCAACACGGATATCAAATATAATTTTACAAATTAAGCTCACGTGCAACGATCATTGTAAGACTCAAAATTGATATTTAACTAGTCACAATGAGATGCCAAGAGTTCACACAAGACTTATGCAACCCATTTTACATCATTGGACTCACACAAATCTTTCGTTCATCAAGAGCACTATTCAAGTCATAGATATTGATAAAAACTGACTCTCGAATGTACAAGTGAACATTAGACACATCCATAGCAATTTAAGAGGGAAAACAAGCTCTAAAACAAAATATATACAATCCATCAAAATGTCAAAGTCATATTTACAACCCAAAATATCAAAACATCAAAATAACAAGATAACAAACTCCTATTTACAACTCAAAATGTCAAAACATCAAAATAACAAAAAGTAAATGGCTAGGTACCTAAGGTACCATCACCCTACAAAAATGAAAAAGCAGTATCCTCAAAATCTATAAGTCTCTTATATGTGTCCACGGCCAGATGCTCTATCTCATCTGTGTCCTCTTTATCGGTCTCAGGAGTCTCCGACGCATCATCCTCAGAGGCATCAACATCAACTCCTAGCATAGAAGCTAGAGGGACCTCAGAACTAACAACCTTGTGTACCGGAGGCATATTTGAACTCTGAACCTCGAGAGCGTTAACACCACACATAACATGGAAATGTACGTGGAATTTATCAATCCTAAAATCCCAAATATCATCCTGTAGGGCTACCAAATTAGCTGAGTGGCCCTCAACTCGCTCCCTCTCCTCAACTCGATCAGTGAGAGTGTCCAAACAAAGTGCAAACCCGCTCAAAGTCAAATATTTCCCCATCACCTCTTCTCATATAGGGGCAAAGGTAGCCTCAACAGTCACGACGATCATGGTGAGGACAGCAACCTCATGTATCGAGGCCCTCACATCTATCAAATAGGTAAGGTTGCCCATTTGGTAAAGCATGGCCTATGTATATGGAGGTCGAGATATGGTAGTAGGAGGAGGAACCTTAGAAGTAGAAGTGGTAGTAGATATACCTGGCACAATAAGAGCGAGAGGAGTTGTACCTGTCTTTAGAGACTCCATATCTACTACCGGCATCGTATCAATCGGTGTCCATCTTTTCCAAGCCTCGACATCTCTCAAATATTCCATCTAAATCTGGCGAATATCACTAGATGAAGCAAGTTCCACTCAAACATCAGTCACATCAATAAAAGGGTCCCCAGCCCACTCACAAAGATCAGTGATCAAAACAAGGAAGGGCAAGGAAGTTTGCTGTTGCTGAGCCCTCAACAGAATCTCTGTATAAATGATTGGACCTAAGTTCAATCTCTGTCGATCAATGATACTCCCCAACAAATCCGCCTTGGGGTGGTGAAGGAACGACTCATTCTGTGAAGGCATGAGCGTGAAACTAATAAACCCAAACCAATACCTACCTTTAATATTAATGTCTTTCTTGTCGATTATAGCCCCCTCCTTAATCCACGGAGGGGTAATATCAGAAATTAATAGGGCCAACTACTTCAAGTCATCTAAGGTGTTGTTCTTGATCTTTTTTGCCAATGAATAGTGAATTTGTATTGTGCAGCCCAATGAATCATTGATATCTATCTCACTTTATTTGACTTCTTTTCCTCAAACTTTAACAACCGCAATAGGAACTGTGCCAGCTTTCTTTTTCCCTTTTAGAATCACTTTGGAATACCCTTCATAAAATTTGCAAACCCAAGCCGAAACATAAGGCATCTCAGCTTTAGTAAATGGCTAAAACTGATGAGATTGGATTATCCGCCAAATATTTGGATACTTGTTGACTAATCCATCAATAGAGATTCATTTCTCCTCAATAATGGTGCAGACACCTGTAGCTTTCACTCGATTCATAGAATGGGGTGTAATAACTGGAACTACCAAAGCTATCTTATTAGCTACTGGGTCGTGGACAGCTTTAGAGTGCATCTTAGTCCATCTGAGCTCATAAACCTGTGCTTCAGCAAGAAGAGGAAGTTGGTACTCCACAATAGGTTCATCGAGAACATCATCACCCATCCATTATACACTGTTAGACTATGAGTAGTCACTGGATTGCGACTCTTCAACCACTTTTTGCTTCTTTTTACCTTTGTCCAATGATACTCAGTAGGATCAATAATGCTAATGCCCTTGGACCTTTTCCAAGCCGGTTGGCTAATTTCATCAATATATCAATGCATCGAATGTTTTTCCCAAGCCATATCTACATAGTTGACACACACCAAGAGAGAATTATGAGAAGGATTAGTCACAACAATCAAGATCATTAAAGGTCTATTGTAACATGGTAACCTGGTAAAGTTGCTGCCATATGACCAGGAGGTCACGGGTTCAAGCCTAGAAACAGCCTATGTCATAAATGCAAGGTAAGGTTGCGTACAATAGATGCTTATGGTCGGGCTCTTCCCCGGACCCTATGCATAGAGGGAGATTTAGTGCACCGGGCTTCCTTTTTTTGTAACATGGTAACCTGAGCTAAAGCTTGCCAAGTGCAAAGGTAAGTCATAAAAAAGAAAAGGTTAGATCCGTCAAGCTCTTCAAAACATGCTAATCCCTGAGTTAAACATTTGTGCATGCCGATGGATGGATTGGTGAGTTGCTAACACCATCGGCGAGCTTTCAAGTGCTCGCCAAAAAGATTAGGCCAAAATCTTACAGATAATAAGATAAAAGGTCCAGGTGAGTACATCCTATGCGAGTCACCAAAGGAGACTGACGAGCTATAGGAAGCTCGCCAAAATATCTTGCAAGGACTAGTAACCTTATCACAAAAGAGTGATCAAGGATCCCCTATTGCAACTCACAAAACATTAGGCAGGCATGAAGTTGCTCGCTAATACACTAAATACACAATTCAATCCAACTTTTCAGAATTTTCAGACCCAACATAAATTTAATAGCTACACACGTACAACTTATGCTTTAATTTCAGCGACCCACATGAAGGAACACATCATAGATACTAAGACTTCTCTGCTAGACTAATCCAAATACCATAAAATGATGTATTCACCCTTAAGAATTATGTCACCCATCTATCACCTAGAAAACACATTTATTTCTAGGTGTAGGATTACTTTGACTTTACCCAAACATGCATAAGTCAGACCCAATCAATTTCAATTTAAATGAACACATTGAATACTATTTCGACTAAAAATAACACACATTGACAATTTGGGAATTATTAGGATGCTAAGAAAGAACTACAATAATTGCAACCTACAATTTTGATTACCCACTCACAAAAATAGTAGGTAGTAGTGCCAAAGCAATAATTACACCATAAATGAGTAATAATTTCAAGATTTCTATCTCAATATCACTGGTGTGGAAAGCAAATCAAGAACACAGTGAAATCACTTAGCAATTAAGCATGGGAAAGTAAGAATCATAAGAGCTAACCTTGCAATCACACTTAGAAGAGGAAAAAGAGGGAACGGAACTCAAGAGACTCTATCCAACACAAATGCACAAATAAATGATGAAGGAATGTAAAAGATTTGAATAAAAGGTATAAAGAAGGGAGGTGAATAGTGTCAGGAAGAACAAGGAGTGGAATTTGAAAAGCATGGGATTTAAACTGACAAAAGGGCCTTTCCAATTTTTCAGGCAGCTAGTTAGCCGAGTTCTTACTAACTTCACTGACTATTCGACGAATCACACTTTGATACCTTCATCGCCAATTTGTGTGGTTAAGAAAGTAAAGGCACAAAGCCAGTCGGCAAGCCCACTAAAGCTCACCATGACTGGTTATGGGTTACTTTTTTCGTGTATACCTCGCCTATATCTTCAGATATTTCGACGCAAACTAGCTGTTCCAAAATGCGAGAGGAGGCAAGCTCGCTGACCAATTTCACGTACTGCCAAAATGGAAATTTTCTTGCCAATAATAAAAGTGGTCCCTAAGCCAACTGAACTTTTTAAGTACTTAAAGTGAGAGCTAAGGCGAGCTCGCTAAGTCTATTGGGCGGCTCGCCAAGTGAAGCTGGGATCGCCTAAGTGTATAGCAACATTTGCACTTTCTGAGGTTCAAGATTAGGCTCGCCAAAATAGGCTCGCCAATCCAGTTAGGTGTATTTCCTTTACATCTATCATCTCACCTAGTTTTCTTCTTTAGTGAACTCTAATTTCATCCTAGAAGACACGTTATTCAAAACTACTAAAAACTTGGGTTGCCTCCAAAAAGAGCCTTAGTTTATGTCGTGGCACAACATGGACACGCATTTAAGCATCATCCAAATACACCACACAATCATTCCCACAATCGGGTCTTCTCCAAAATACAACTTTAGCCTTTGTCTATTGACTTTAAAGCTCAAACCATCATTATTCTCAACTTCAATGGCCCCATTTTCTAATACACGAGTTACTTTGAAAGGGCCGGACCACTTTAATTTTATCTTTTTCAAAAAGAGCCGGAGACGATAATTGTAGAGTAACACAAGATCACCAAACTATAAAGTCCTGTTGAAGAATTCAAGTGTCATGCCTTTTTTTTATGCTCTCCTTGTAAAGCGCTAACCTCTCATAAGCGCGAAGTTGAAATTCCCCTCATAGAGTTGAGTTGGTCAATTATATCTTTTGACACAACTTTCCAATTCAAATTCATAGCCATCAATACCCACAAAGCTTTGTGTTCAAGCTCCACCAGAAGATGACAATCCTTACCGAACACCAATTGAAACGGCGACATGCCAATCAGTGCCTTGTATTCAGTTCTATAAGCCTACAACATGTCATTTAACTTCTGAGACCAATTGGATCTATTTGTAGTCACCGTCTTGGCTAAGATGGCCTTGATCTCCCGATTTGATATTTCAACTTTCCCACATGTGGTTGCAAAAAATAAGACTCGTCATCACTAATAATAGTACGCTAAGTGTCAAACCTTGTGAATATGAACCTCTTGAGGAATTGAACAACACTATGCCCCTCATTGTTAGGTAATGCCACCGCCTCTACCTATTTTGACACATAATCTACCTCGACCAATATATACTTGTTCTCATAGGAAATCACAAAAGGACCCATAACATCAATCCCCCAAACATCAAACAACTCTACCTCTAGAATCGGAGTGATAGGTAACTCCTTCTTTTTAGCATTGCTCACACTTCATAAAAAGCAAGCTTGTGCCTTGATATAATGCAGGCCAATAATACCCACTTTGGAGTACCTTGGCCATTGTACGTACTCCGCTATGATGTCCACCAACCAGTGACGTATGACAAACATAAATAATAGTATTGAATTCAACTTTTGGAACACACCTTCGGATCATATGATCTTCACACTCCCTAAATAAGTACGGATTATCCCAAAAACAATTCTTTGCATCAAAAATAAACCTTTTGCATTGATAAAGATTCAGCCCTTCGGGAAGAATCCCACACACCACAAAATTAGCAAAATCAGCATACTAAGGGGGACAACTACTAGATATCACCATAACCGACATATCCAGAAATGCTTCTTCAATATCTTTCTCACTAGACACCACCACATCGGACTCAATTCTAGACAAATGGTTCGCCACTTGGTTCTTACAACGTTTTCGATCCTTAACTTCAAAATCAAACTCTTGCAACAATAATACCCAACGGATCAAATGAGGATTGTCATCTTTCTTAGCCATAGAGTAGTGTATCCTGGTATGGTTGGTGTGGACCACTACCTTAGTACCCAAAAGATAAGCACTTTCTCAAAGGCATACAAAATGGCGAACAACTCTTGCTAGGTAGTGCTATAATTCTTTTGAGCCATGTTTAAGGTCTTGCTAGCATAGTAGATGGAATGGAACAGATTCACTTTCATTTGGCAAAGCATAGCCCCAAATGCAACACCACTCGCAGCACACATAAGCTCAAAATGAATGCTCCAATCCGGAGCAACAATGATCGCACCTGAAACACGCTTCTCCTTAAGACACAAGAATGCTTTTATACAAGCATCATCAAATTCAAACACACACTCATTTTCAAGTAGTTTGCAAAGAGGATATGCCACTTTAGAGAAGTTTTTAATAAACCTTTGTTAGAAATAAGCATGTCCCAAGAAGCTTCAAACACCCTTTACCAAAATAGGAGAACGAAACCGAGCAATAACTTCAACTTTTGCGTGGTCAACTTTTATACCATCTTCCAAAATTTTATGGCCCAACACAATGCCTTTCTTCACCATAAAGTGGGACTTCTCCCAATTAAGCACAAGATTTGTTTCAACACATCTTTGAAACACTCGCCTAAGATGTTCAACGTAAGCTTCAAATGTATCCCCCAAAACTGAAAAATCATACATAAAGACCTCCATCGCATCCTCTACCATATCGGCAAAAATAGTAAGCATACACCTTTAAAAATTTGCAGGGGAATTGCATAACCCAAAGGACATACGCTTGAAAGCAAAGGTACCATATGGGAAAGTAAAAGTAGTCTTCTCTTGGTCTTTCTGAACAATGGAAATCTGATTATACCCAGAGTAACCATCCAAAAAGTAGTGCCAACCACGACCCGCAAGGCGATATAACATTTGGCCCATGAAAGGCATAGCAAAGTAGTCCTTTTTCGTGCAAGCTTTCGATTTTCGATAGGTCATGCATACCCTTCAACTTATCACCGGCCGCATTGGAACAAGTTCATTCTTTTTATTTGGCACAACGGTCATGCAACCCTTCTAGAGGAAATGTTGCACCGAGCTCAACCATTTACTATCTGCAAATAGAGACAAAGTGTATTTGAGCATTATCAAAAAAATACCTAACTTCGAGTCAGGGTCGAATCCCACAAGGAATGGTTTAAGAATAGAATTCAAGTATGAAGTACGTGAGTGTTCTAAGTTATTGTAGAGTTGGTATAATAACAACACGACATAAATTTCTAAGTTTCAAATATGAATTAAAGAGTTTTCTAATGTAACCCTATCAAGATCAATAGTAATAGAGTTCAAACAAGTTTTAGGAGAATTCTAAGGTAGGTGTGCAGTTAGACATGTAGCATGAATGTGGGTAAATGCATAGCTCAATATCATTAAATATAAATGGATAGGCTAGATTAGACAAACATACGACAAGTATCTTTTAATCACTTGTCGTCTATCCATGCAACCACTCTCGAACCTAAACATGGGTGCTAACGGAATTAACCCAATTGTTAGCATAATCTCCTCTTGAGAGAGAGAGATTTGCAATTTACAAATTTAAATCAATGGCTATTTTTTTAATTCAACCACTTCACATACTTTCTCAAGCCAATATGAAGATTAACATATAATTATGTTTGCAACCATAACTCATAAATGAATACATGTTAAATTAACAAAACTCATATCTGATTAACAAGTCTTGAATTGATACAAAAACCCAAATTAAAATTACAAGTCAACTACATAAGCAACCCTCTTTAAAGTACGAAGTTTAGCTACACATTGCGAAATTAAAGAAATTTTACCAAAATAATTGTCACTCATTGAATTCAACAATATTTGACTTCCAATTCCAAATCCCCAAGCTATATTTTTCCCAAATTCACCCAAGAAACAATGTAAAAATCTCAAGTCCAAAAGTATATTCTATTCTCTGTGTTTTCTGCAGTGCAAAACATACCATACTCTTTCTCTTCAGAGCTATTTATATGTTCTCTAAAAATATGCTAAAAATTCACACCATGACCACTTCAGTGATGTTAGTTGTACCCGCCGAAGTAGCCAGCGAGTCGCCTAATAAAGCTACATCTTGCATTTTAGTACATAAGTCCTTCAGTCTTCAGGTTGACTAGTTGGCGAGCACGATCTAGATTGCAGACATGTTTTCTGAGTCATAAATTAGAGATACACTTTGCCTTTTTGCTGCTCAATTTGCTCACTAAGCTCGCCTTTCAAGTGGGAATGTCTCCTTCCTCTCATCTGGCTCGCTATTTTGTTCCTTCACTTAGGCAATTTCTGCAAGCACGATTGAGCTCGCCTTCCACCTTCTGCAAATAGTCTTTTAGCTTCCTTGCTCGCTGACTTTCTTTGACCTTTAGCTTTATCTTTGAATCCCCTTAGGCGATCCTAAGGTCCACTTGGTTAGATGGAAAGGGACTCTTTGCTATTTTTAGCACCATATTTTCATATTCTTGCCATATTTTGGCTCTTTTCTTTAAAGTAATGACCATGCCTTGTCATTGAACCCTTACTTCTACAAATCAACACTTTAAAATCAGTTTTGGACATAATATATACAAAAAGGACACTATTTCATTGGTAAATGAGTCAAAATTCCCGACTCATTAAGTAACAGAGTTCAAACAAGTTTAAGGGGACTTCTAGGATAGGTGTGTAGTTAGAAATGTGGTAATGAAAGAGTCTAAATGTATAGGTTAATATCATTAAGTATCAATGGATAGAATAGGTTAGACAATCATACGACAAGTAACTTTCAATTACTAGACGTCTATCCATGCAATGCCTCTCTAACCTAAACATGGGTGCTAACGCAAATTAACCTATTCCTTGGCATAATCTCCTCTTGAGAAAGAGATTTACAATTGACAAGCATATATCAATGGCTACTTTTTAATTCAACAACTTTACAAAACATTCTCAAGCCAATATGAAGATATAACATAGAATTATGTTTGCAACCATAACTCATAAATGAACACATACTAAATTAACAAAATTCATATCAAATTAACAAATATTAAGCTGGTACAAGAACCCAAATTCAAAAACTACAAGTCAACTACATAAACACCCCCCTTAGAAGGATGGGGTTTAGTTACACATTACAAAATTGATAGAAATTATACCAAAGTAATTTTCTGCCATAAGATTCAGCAAGGTTACACTTCAATTTTCCAATGCCTATAGCTAGAATTCCCAAATTTCACCTAAACAGAAATATTAAACCCCAATCAATAGGAATGTTCTATTGTCTGAGTTCACCGCAGTGCAAAAATACCAAATTTTCTTTCTTCCAAACTATTTATACCTTCCTTAAAAATTGGCTGAAAATCATGCCTGGACCACTTCGACAATAGTTATGCCTGGTAAAGTGGTTTGCAAGCTGCCAAAGGGAACGACATCGTGCATTTCTGTTGCTCAGTACTTCAGTCCTCAAGCAGAATACTAGGCAAACTCGAATGTCCCCATACTTCAATGTTGGCAAGTCACAAGTATAGAGCTTCCTCGCCTTTTGTCATTCAAACTACTCAAATATTACAGAAATTTTTGGTGAGCTCTATCACTACAACAAGTCACCTTCTTCTCATTTTACTCGCCATCTTGCCTCTTTACCTGAGAAATATTTGTAGCATATCTTTGTGAGCTCGATCTCTCTCACACCTTCAGTTTGTGTAGTCACCTTTCAGGATCCTAGATCGTCGACCTTACTTGACAGCTGACCTTAACTTTTAATACTCTTTGCCGATTATGAGGTGTACTTGGCGAGTCTCCAAGGGACTCTTTGCGAGCTCCAGATCTATTTTTCCACAATTTTGCCAATTCCTTATCCTTGATCCCTTATATCTGAACATCAATACTTTAATGTCAGTTTTGGACACTATATAGGAAAAGATGAAACTATTCCATTAGATTTTAAGCCTTAAATGAGTCGAAATTCCCAACTCATTAGTAACAAAGTACACAATATCCTCCTTGGGAGAAATCCTCAATGTCCCTTTTGAGAATGATTTCTTCAACTCAACTAAAATTGGATCACTATGTTATTTTGCCTTCATATCTTACACAAGAGACGATTCTGAACCATTTTGCATAATGACACCACCGTCCGCTAAATCAACCAAACAAACACCCAAATGAGTTAGTCTATGAACATCACGAACCAACTTTTTTATCTCATCTTCAACATGGGAACACTATTCATGGACAATCAGCTAAGAGCATCGGTAACAATATTAGCCTTATCCAAATGGTAAAGGATACTCATACCATTATCCTTAAATAATTCAGGCCATGCAAACTCTTGTGGTCGGTGAACACATCCACATGGACATCATAGAGATAGTGTCTCCAAATTTTCAAAGCAAATATTATCGTTGTTGGCTTCAATCATTAGTAGGATAGTTCTTTTCGTGCACCTTAAGTTGCCTAGAAGCATACACTATCACCTTACCATGTTACATCAACACATAACCAAATAC
This sequence comes from Solanum dulcamara, assembly GCF_947179165.1. Lineage (NCBI taxonomy): Eukaryota > Viridiplantae > Streptophyta > Magnoliopsida > Solanales > Solanaceae > Solanum > Solanum dulcamara. The sequence continues at coordinate 45,300,766 of NC_077239.1, read as the reverse complement.
AATCGTAGAGGCATTATAATATGCAACAAAATCATTAGACCCTTCTTGTAAAGTCAAAATAGGAGCAGAAGTAAGTAAAACTTTTAACTCTTGGAAACTTTTCTCATATGTTTCTGACCATTGGAATTTTACTTTCTTTTGAGTCAACATAGTCAAAGGTGAAGCAATCGATGAAAATCCTTCCACACACCTTCTAGAATAACCAGACAAATCTAAAAAACTCTGAATATTTGAAGCAGATAAAGGTCCAGGCCAATTCTTAATCACCTTGATTTTCATAAGGTCAACCATAATACCTTCATCAGAGACAATATGGCCTAGGAAAGCAACTGACCTAAACTAGAACTCACACTAGATAAACATAGAAAAAAATTGACAATCTTTGAGCACTTGCAAGACAATTCTCAAATGATTGACATTCTCTTCCTCACTCTGAGAATAGACCCAAATTTCATCAATAAACATAGTAACGAACATATCCAAATATTGTTTGAATACCCTATTCATTAAATCCATAAAAGTTGTGGGAGCATTTGTTAGTCCAAAAGACATGACTAAAAATTCAAAGTGACCATACCAAGTTCTAAAAGCTATCTACATAATATCACATTCCCTCACTCGAAGCTGATGATAGTTCGATCAAAGATCAATCTTGGAGAAGTAACCTGCACCTTGAAGTTGATCAAACAAGCCATCGATCCTTTTGAATAGGATACTTATTCTTAAATATGAACTTATTCAATTGCCGATAAACAATACACATACGAAGAGAACCATCCTTCTTTTGAACAAATAGAACTGGAGCACCCCATGGAGAGATACTCAGTCTAATAAAACCCTTATCTAGCAAATCTTTCAACTGATTCTTTAATTTCTTAAGTTCAGCCAGAGTAATATGTTAAGGAAGGATAAATATAGGTTAGGTATCGGGAACAAGGTCTATGCCAAAGTTAATTTCCCTTTCTGGAGGAATATCAAGTAGTTCATCAGAAAATACTTTTGGAAACTCATTAAAAATAGGGACTAACTCAAGATTAAGGGCTTCAAAATTCACATCCCTAACCCAAATAAGATGATAAATGCAACCCTTGGAAAATATTTTCTTAGCTTTAAGGAATGAGATGAATTGACCCTTAAACACAGAATTACTACCCTTCCATTGTAAGACTGGCTCATTAGAAAACTGAAACTTAAATACTCAAGTTCTACAATCAATAGAAGAATACATGCATGAAGTCAATCCATACCAAGGGTAACATCAAAATCAGTCATATCGAGCTCTACAAGATCATATGAAGTAAATTTATAAAAAATTAAGACCAAAAAAATTCTAAAGACCTTCTTAGCAAAAACCGACTCACCAAAAAAAGTATAGATTAGGAAAGGCTCTAACAAAATTTTGGGGTTAACATTAAATTTCATAGAAAGGTAAGGAGTAAGATATAAATATCAAAGTGAAAGACCTATAAAATACTGGTAACCACACCGGGAGACTCCTTAAAATCCTGCCTAGTCTGAAGAGCATAGAATTTGTTTTGGTGCTGACCACCACTAAAATCTGAAGTAGAACCCTACTGAGCGGGTCGGCCTATAGTCTGAGTCTATACCTAGGGTCGACCACCACCACCTCTAAAATCTCTTGCATGGTGAACTAACTTTCCACACCTAGAATATGCACCTAATCCTTTCAAGCACTCTCCTATATGGTTATTTCCACACTTCTAGCATGTAGGGATGACTTGACCACTTAGAGCTCCTCCTTGAGCCTTAAGGTTAGACACCTTATCCTTGTTAAACTTTGGAATCGGAGTGTTTGAAGAATTTTAATAGGAGTAATTTAGGCAAAACTGAGAATGACCACCACTTTCCGACCTAGAGTGTGAAAAGTCACCAACATTGGTCCTTGGTACTTGCCCTTTTTGACTCTCTAGCCTTCTCCCTAAGATTATAATCCTCGATTTTCTCGGCATAACTCATGAGTTTTGAGATATCCATTTCTTCGATCAACATAGCGATTTTGCATTGTTGGGACACTAAGTTGAAACAGCTGATACAAATTTGCTCATACGAGATCTTGAATCGGTAACCATAAAAGTAGCATATTTTGAAAATTATGTAAACTTTAATGCATACTCTCTCATGCTCATATTCCTTTTGTTGAGATTGATGAACTCTTGAATTTCTACCTCTCTTAGCTCAACGGGAAAGAAATGGTCAATAAAGACATATTTTAACTCTACCCATTCAATAGGACCCGCTTCTCGAGATCTCTTATCCTTCCATTGATCAAACCAAATCCAAGCAACTCCCTTAATTTTATAGGCATCCAAGTCTTCCTTCACTACCGGTGACACCCCCATAATCTTAACAATTTTATGGATGCATTCCATGAATTCTTGGGGATCCTCATCCTTCTTTGAGACATGGAACTTTGAGGGATTCATCCTTGTGCAATTATAAAGTCTTGTTACCATCGTACCCATATTTGGGTTCACCGGTGTAACTACATCCTAATTGGCATGTTCCACCATGTCTTGAGTAAGTATTTGAAAAGTGGTTCAGAACTTTGCATGTGACACTTGCTCAACCAATAGATCATTAGGAGCTTGAGGGGCTTGATACTCCTTATTTTAGGCCAAGCTCCTTTGGAATAGAGCTCGTAATAGAGGCATAGTTCTTTCAATAAAAAGAACAAGAGTTAGAGGGAAATACCTTAGAATACAACTCTATCACACGACTCAAGAATGATGAAAGAAGCAGAGTCTCCAAAAATGCCTCATAGCCTCTCATTCATAGATATGGTGTGCTTCACACCCATTAAAAGGACTTTAGTTGACGTAGCATGTTAGACTCCCTAGGACATTTTAAAACCTTATGCACTGATACCAAGTTTTTTACTACCCAAGCTAGGCCATAGGCATGACATAATGATTAGAATCTTGAGGGACTCTAACCAAGCCTCTTAGCATACATATTACATAAGGTAAGTAAAGACATCAATAAAATCATAAAGCAGAAGATAATCTCAAAATAGAATTCTCGCATAAGGAGAAACTCAAGCAACATGTCCATAAAAAATGAAACTACATCAACATAGTCGAACAATGCCTCTACTAATACATATGGGGGCATAATACAAGCCCTAGCTCACCTAAAGGATAAAATATAAAGTCATAGTAAAAGTCATAAAGAACCATCATGGTTAATCTCTCGAAGCATGATGACTCACCAAGTAGTGATAATAGCAAAGTAATTCAATCTAGCAATGAGCAGGAGGATGATCGTCCGACCCTACATAATGAGACAATATAGGAAAAAATATGTGTTAGTACATGAAAAGTACTAAGTATATGAGAAATATGTATGCATGAAATAATTGTGAGCATGAGTCATGAGATGCAAGACCATAAATCATTCAAATCATGAGAATAAAATCATTAGTCATAAAAATCTATCAAAGCAACATTTAAAGTCAAAAGAGCTCATAAGAAAACATAGTTCATTTGTGGGATATAACCTTTAACCGACATTTAAGATCATGTAAGCTATAACATGGAATTCGGTGTTACTCCCACACCGAAAAAATAGAGGCTACTTGCCAAGGTAGATTTTGTGAGTAACATCACTAATATCATGAGCTTTATGTGGATCCACTATCTAGTCCAATTAAGAAAAACCTACGAGGGCACGCAGTTTGGGACTAGAGGTTGCTACTAGATCTCCCTTAAATTGCTTCTAGAGCTCCCTGACCAAGATTCTCCTCAAATTCCTCTCAGTGCTTTGTGAAATCGCAATAGAGTACATAAATAATTTATAGCATTAGGAAAGGAAAAAATAGATACCAATCCACCTCATAAAATACATTATCAGAATAGCTCTTTGAGAATCATGATTCATAAACATAATCAAACCTAGAGGAGAGTATGCTAGTGTTTGGTTTGATAATTGGACTCAATTAGGGGCACTATGATGAACACTAAAATAGATTTTAAACTTCTCTAAAGTGACACCTGGGCTACTAGAGTCATTCCCCAGGTCATTACAGATGCTACTATGGAAGGTTCCAAGAAATTTCAACTCGAATCTCCGGTACCTAAAATATTTATGGGCTTCACTTGTCGGTCTAAATTCTAAATTGGGACCTCCTCATAAGTCAAATTCTATTCAATACTCATGTTTTCTATTGGTACAATAGAATTTAGATCACCTAGGGGGTCCGTGTGGAATTTTCTTTGACTCTTCAATAGTAGCGCCCATAACGACCTGGAATGACGGCGCTTTAGAGGGGTTTAAGAGCAGTTATCACTCTAGCATCCAAATGGATCCTTTTAAAGCGGGTGCATTTTCACGAGCCCCTGTCCACATTCGCGGAGACCCAGGAAATTATTCTCCTAAAACCCAAAACATCTGTGGCTAGCACAACAAAAAACTGGAAAACTTTCCTAATGTCTGTAACGACTTGGGGAACAACTCCAGTAGCCCCCGCGGCACTTTAAAGGGCCATGTGGTAGGTAGGGTCCACCCCAAGCGGCTGCATCACCTACTTGACCCTAAGTAGGTGCATCACCTATGGGGGATTTATTTCATGGGTCTTTTTGTGATGATCGCATGGACACATGTTGCAATTATGAAAATCCCCCAAAATGATCATTACGATCGCGATGGGCAATTGTGTCTAGTATTTATGAGTGTTAATGCATATTTTTGGAGTAGTATTGAACACTGATTTTGGTAAGAGTTCAGATAACTTAAACCCCATACCTCTTGAATATAGCTTCGAACTAGATGATCTATAGTAAAAGTGGACCGTACTACTAAAAAATGCACTGACTTGGTCAATCGATCAACGATGACCCAAATACCATTATTACCTCTGGATGTTCGAGGCAATCCTATCACAAAGTCCATGGTAATCCGTTCCCATTTCCACTTGGGAATGGGTAATCTCTGAAAGACTCCACTAGGCCGCTGATGCTCGGCCTTAACCTGTCTGTCGCTCTTTCCATTGCTTTTTTAAGTAGTTGACCGCCATTTTGACCAAAAATGCAACAGACTAGGAGACGCTGTCCATCGCTTAAGTAAAAAATAATGAAATCAAAATATAAATAAACATAAGAATTAGTAAAATAAATTTATAAATAAATATTATATTATATAATGTAATTTTTTAATAGAAAAGAATCTGAAGAGCTATCATAAAAATAAGTAGTGGAGGATGTGAACATTTTTATTTATGGTATAAGAAATAATTTATATATATATATATATATGAATGTTTAGCATTGTGCTTCCCGAGTATCTTGGTTTCCAAGGAAGAATCCATCACCTATACTCATTTTAACCATATTTCCAGCCCTTCAACATGCATAAATTATCTTCAAATACAATACCATAATAATGACAATACGAATCAAACTTTAATCCAACTAGAACAATTCCAATTATTGTGTTCATCAATGATTTTTGATCTATTCTCGGATTGAGGATGATTATGCCGATCATTTGAGGATTGTCTCGACGTCCCTTTTGGGGGGGTTAGGCCATAGATTTTTTAGGTGTCGAGGGTCTGGATTGAATTTTCTTGGATTCTTCCATAGTAACATCCATAATATCTAAGGAATAATTCCAGTAGCCCCGACGACACTTTGGAGGAGTTTAGGAGCATTTTATTGGCGATGCAATATGAATTTGGCAATTTTGCCAGCTTTTCATTTGTGTTATCCCATGAATTTTTCAGGTGCCAGGGGTTCGGGTCGAATTTGCTTGGATTCTTCCATATTAGCATCCGTAACGACCTAGGGAAGGACTCTAGTAGCCTCGGTGGCGCTTTAGAGGGGTTTAAGAGCATTTTATTTGATATATTCAAAGAGTGAATAGGAACATGTAGACCATATCTAAATTATCTTAGGTGTTTGGTAGGGTGGCCTGAACCAGTCGACTAGACTGACCTTGCTACTACCTATAATACTGAAACCGCTGACAAGACCTGTCATAGCTATCATGACCGTACTGTCAAGAACCAAATGATTTAAAGACTAAAATCCTCTCTCTATCTATTCTAGAGATATGCATGCGCGGGCACTCCTACCTTTTCCCCCAAGTTCAAGCGACCTGATTTTACTACAAACTTGCATTCATTAGCATTGCCTATGAAAGCTTCCCATTGACGTAGGGAACAAATCCTAAATTATGAGCCAATTATGAGTTGATTTGAGGGTTTTGGCATTTGGTGTGTGTTCTTAATATTCTTGTAGAAGAAGAAGGCCAAAAGGTACATTTGATCAAATGTCTTTTAAGTCAAAGTTGGTCAAGTTGTTTGTTTCCCCACTAGTGGAAATTTAGAAAAAAAAAGAAATTCAAAAAAATATATAAAAAATTAAAACTTAATTTTCACGTGAGCTGCCACGTCAAAAAAAGCATTCCAACGCAGCAGCCACATGGGGGAGCCTGTCTTAGAGTGGAAGGGTAGTTCTGTTGTGCCTAAGGGTAAATTTATTTCCTACCTTAGAGCCAGAAAGTTGATCACTAAATGGTGTATTTAGCACATCGTTAGGGTCAAAGATGATAGTCTTGAGTCTTCTACCCATGGATAGAAACTCACATACCTTGGGGGAAACAAAATGAAGTTCTTGGGAGAGTTTGAGAGGAGGGAAATTTAGTGTATTGAGTCTGAGAATTTATTGTAAACGTTATTAAAAACTAAAGTTAGGAAATCATAGTTCAGAAGGTTGAGTATGAATTAATACTGGAATGTTGTAGTCACTACAAAGTAGTGGAACATCCACAAGGAACAAGTACAAGTAGCAAGCATGGGGAGGAACGCAAGAACCTATATTTTGAAAACAATATAGGTACAAGAAGTTTGTGTCTGTACTATAGGTTGTACTGACTATGGAGAATGTGTAAACCATGACATAAAATGTGATAATGCAATAAAAAACCTAAAACATGATAAAATCCTTTAAAGACATCTTTAGAAGCATAAAACCATGTTCCTTCTAATGGGGTATCTTCGTGGAGGCATATTTTGAAAATTGCAAAGAACAACTTAAATTCACTGCAATTTAGGGCTTCTAAGGGTCAAGGTATGTGGGAATCCATCCTTGGCCCTTTTCACCCATGGAATTCCAAAATATCTATATATTTTCTCGACCTAGTTGTATCAACACTTTCTTATTTTGGGAGATATAGTAATTTTAGGGCAAGAGACTCTTTATTAGATACAACATTCCTTTGGAGAGATTAACAAAAGTACTTAATTTTATGGATACACTTTCTCGATTTTGAAGTTTCAAACTTGTGAAATAAAATGCATCAATTTGAATGAGATTCATAATAATACCTTTGAAATCATTAAATAAATCAGGATCCCACCATACCCCTGGATATATATATATATATACATCAAAAAGGATCAGTACCAAAAGTCTAGGCTCCAGGAAGGTTTAGCGGCGACTTTTGTGTCTTTTAGTTGCGACTATTAATGCTGGTAATACAACTTCTTAGGATAAGGTTTAGCAACAACTTTTGTGTCTTTTAGTTGTGACTAACGTTGCCACTATTGCTATATTTTTAGCATAACTATTAGTGGCGACGAAAATATCATTTAGTGGCGACTATTATTGCCGCTAATACAACCTCTTAGGATAAGGTTTAGCGGCGACTTTTGTGTCTTTTAGTTGCGAATAACGTTGCCACTATTGCTATATTTTTAGCATAACTATTAGTGGAGACGAAAATATCTATTAGTGGCGACTATTATTGCCGCTAATACAAACTCCTAGTGGTGACTTGTATTTCTTTTTGTGGCGACTATTGTTGCCGCTTATTCCAAATCTAGTAAACGGTTTAGCGATGACTTATATCTTTTAGTGGAGACTTCTGTTGCCGCTAATGCTAAAGGCGACTCCGTATTCAAAAGGACTCGAATCCAAGACCTCTTGGTTAAGAAGGAATGAATACTTACCATTCACTACAAATGCGAGTTAAGTGTTCTTTAAACATTTTCTATTACTATTCATATTTTTTTGTGTTTTGATTATTTTATTATTATTTTTAAGATGTGATGAACTGTTTTTCTTTTGATTGTTTATTCTATTAAAAAAAATTATCTTCACAATGAATATATCTTGCTTTTTATATATCCCATTATTAAATTTATACTAAATATGATATTTTGGGCATAACTTTTCATTGGATGATCTAAATTAGGTGATTCAAATTTTTAAGTAACCCCAACATCATTACCTACAATTTTTGTGAGATCATATCTTAACATTCAGAGTCTAAGTAGGCCAAATGAATTAATCTTTACAAGACCAAGTTCGAATTGTGCAAAGAACTTATTGACATGATGTCTCTCTTAGAAGATGAAGATACCTCCATTGGGTGCATACACTATTAAAAAATATGAAAAAATGATGGAATGCGTCGCTTTTTTGGTCAAACTTGACAGAAAAGCAATGCAATCACTTCCATCGCTTTTTTATTCGACGATTTTAAAAAGGTGACAGACAGAGTCGCGAAAAGCAATGGACTTACTTGTATTCTTCCATAGTAGTGTCCGTAAAGACAGCACCAAGTTCAACAGTAGAAACACGTTCTGCAAATTTAAGTGTATGTGTAATTGAATTCATGTTGTGTTGCTAGTCCTCCTTCTGTGTCCCTTTTATGCTAGTTAAATCTCATTCAAGGACATTCATTTGAACCCGCATCATGCATCATTTCATGATGCAGAGACAGATACTAGAGATCATCAATAGGCGCATCGTTGAGGGTCTATCCATATTCAGCTGATTGGTGAGTCCTCCCAGTTTCTACAGGATTTCACATTTATCTTTCTAGCTTTTGATTTTAGTTTTTTTCATTTGATTTGAGGTAGCCATGAACCTATCATTTAAGTGCTTCTTGGGGCGCATGAGGGGTGCGCGCAGGGCACTGCAGCTTGATCAATTAATTATGTTGAAATGTCAAACATATAAGGCATTTCAAATATAAAAGTGCATATTGTTCATTACCCTCTTTAGGTGTTCACCCTATATTCCATATTTCTATGTTGCGATGATTCGTCCCAGATGAGTCTCACGTGCTTCAGTGGGATTCAGTTTAGTTTGATGAGTTTCATAGTGTTAGCCCACAGATTTGTTTGGTGTCGTCGGGGCCACTAGAGTCTTTCTCCGGACCGTTATGGATGCTACTATGGAAGAATCCAAGAAAAAATTCAACCCGGACCGCCGGCATATAAAATATAATGAAAAACCCATATAGGCGCCTATAGAATGTATTGAAATACTTGTATTAGAAGGTGGATGCTTGTAGAGAGTATTGAAATACCCATATTATAATAGAGCTATGACTCTCGGAATGGGATTTCATCAGTTCCATCAACTCCAGAATGGGGAATTTGATCAAGGAGAGTCGTCAGAAACCAAGAGGGTCATTATCATATCATTGCCAAGAGGATCATTTTATTACATTGCAATGCCGAGAGAAGGGGTTAAGCATCTTTTAAGATTCGTTTAAAAAAAAGATTACCGGCCAAACTTAGGTTAATTATTTAAAGCTAAAAACTGTTAAGGAATTAAAAAAAATTAGACACTTACCTTTTCCAAGCATCTAAATCATGACTTCGTCATATTGTGAGTAAAACTTTCTCAATTCATTCATACTTGCGTGAAAACATACTTGCAAACATAATTCATATGAAAACATACTTGAGAACATAATTCATCATAATCATAAACCATTCATAAATCCTTCATCAAATCCATGATCATAATTCCATAAATTCATACTTGAAAATAGCATAATTTATGGGTCCATGTACAATCAATTGTAAACATGCAATTATACTTGAATCATGCCTAATTAAATTATTGACATTGAAATATATAATTATTGAATTTACCCAATGCAGTTTCATCTAAACTAGGGTTAGAAAATAATTCATAAGAAGAATAATTAAGAATTTTTTTGGGACTCCATTGATGAAATGGATCCATGGATGAATTTTCACATACATTCATAAATAAATACCTAATTCAAGCTCTAACAATGGTGGCTTGAAGGATTTTATCTTGAAACCCTAGCCTTAGAGTGAGAATAAGCTAATCTTTTGGGAGAGAATTTATAGAGAGAAAATTTTTGCATATAGTAATTTAAGAGGGGATGAATTGATTTTGAGGAAATTAGGTACTTATAGGCTTAACAAAACACCCCACAAGGACATAGTTTAGGCATCAATATGATAGGAATTTCCCAAAATACCCTTCACTAAACCTTGTCGAAGGGACATACGAATAGGGACCTACAGTTCATAAGTCCCACGATTCAGATATGGAATTCTGATTCTCTGAAGTTCGCCCTATGATTGGGGTCTATGAGTCATCAAATGTTCAAACGGTCATTGAAAAGGGTTCGTTAATTAGACATCAGAAATAGGTTTCTGGATCTCTACCTATGGACCATTCAATGGGTCATAGGCCTTCCTACGGCTCATAGGGACCTCTCGTAGAAGTTGTGCACCAAAACCCAAGCTACTAGAATTTCACCTTTACCACACGATCCCCATCTATGAACCGTAGGACCTTATACGTTCTGTAGATGCCATCCGTTCAGGTACCACCACTTAGTAAAATTTCCAATTCTCAGAACTCATCCTATGAGCCATGTAAACGGCTCGTCAAACTTTCTACGGGTCATCATGTGGGATCTTAACTAAAGTTCAGAGACTTAAATATTTACTCAACTCAAGACTCAGTCTTACGACCCTTTTATACGGACCGTAGGACCTTATACAGTTCATAAGTCCAACTCATAGATTGAGCTCTACACTTAACCATTTTTTCCCAACTTCCAACCTTCCCTACGATTCCTCCTACGGTCAGTAGGACCTTGTATGGACTATAGATGGGCTCCTTCAAACTAGCACAAGAGAAATGTTCTGCAATATTTTTCCTTTTGCGACTTTCCAACTTCTAGAGGCTTACACCTCTAAAACCTTCCTAACCATCATGAACCCATAAAATTTATAGAATCTAACTAAGATAAGTATATGAAAAAAGTTGCAACCTACCTCAAAGCTGAACCGCAAACACAAACCATCACTTAGAAGTTTTACCCTTTTGAAGAACCTCGGATCGCTGTCTCACTACCAAAAATAGAATATATATGCCAATACAGGACTAACGATACCCAAATCGATGACATGGAATATAAATTGAGAAATGGGTAAAATAACTAACCCTCGGAGCTCAACAATAAAATAAAAAACTAATTTTGTTATTACATTCCTCTCGAAGAAAGGTTCACATGCACTAAATTAGGAAAAAGACAGGAGTGAATTTGGAAATTAAATGTTCTAAAAGGCTTGCTTTAAAAAAAAATTAAGGATTTTGAGGCCCATAATGAGAAAAAATTATGTAAATGAAAGAACAATCTAACCTTGAAATCACAAAAAATGAAGAAAAACCTCTCACCCGAGATCTCAACAATGACGTTCTTAGTCTTTTAAGACTTAAAAATAAAAATAAAGAAGAGACTTAAAACACTCCCCGATCGTTGCTCATGCAGACTAGCACCGCAGGTGTGGAAGAATCTCCGTAGGATCGGAGGAAAACTATTTCCTTTGGTTCTGTTGAAGCAAATATGAGACTACAAGAATGAGCCCTTGAGTATTGAAGAAACTCCTCAAGCCAAACTCCACAGGAGCGGACACTAACGACATCACTAGCTTTCGTTGGTGTAGCTTCTCTTTATAGGAGTGGCTCCACCAAAGGAAGCCAAGCTCCAAGGGAGCTGCTGTATCACTAGTTTTAATAATTTTCCAAGTATTAGAATGGATCCTCCGAATTTATTTTTTGTCCTATGAATTCAAACAAGATATGCTACCCAATTAGAAACGATATTCTAGACTCAACAAATTCAATGAAATATTCTATGGAGATTGTCTCAATGAAATGTTGACCAAAGTGAAAACTATAAACAAAACAACTAAAATAAGAAAACACAAAAGCATCCTAAAACCAAACCAACAACCACGTGATCTATCAAAGGTCCTACTAGATCAAAATCAATATCTCACAGTTAATGATGCTGATGGAAATCTCATCCGAGCCTGTTTATCATGAATATTGATCAAAGTTAACTATTTCAATAAAAAAGCTCTAAATGGAGAAAAACTCATCCAAAACTCTCTTGGTCACCTCAGGAAGCAAACCACCAATCTTGATAAGCCACAAATACAACAAAAAAGTTATGGGGAGGGGAAAACTAATAAACAAACATATAAGAAAGAAGATGACAACGAGGATCATTACAATATCCACTACTAAAAGAACTTTTATCCTTTAAAGTTAAATAAAAGAAAGTATCCAAAGGCTTGAAAAGGTAAGGATACCCAGTCCACACATCAAGCTCGGCCTCACATGTAACTTCCTTGACTGGAAAATGTCTCCATTGAACCTTAACTAAGAGAATCTCTTTAAAAATAAGCTCCCTAACCTATCTATCTAGAATAGTCACATGCTCCTCTTTAAAAGATGAGGACTCATCAATATGAAAGGAATCCTATTAAAGTTGTAATGATCCATTTCGTCGTTATTGAAAAGTGTGGTGAACAACTAGATATTTTGAAATTTATTAGTTTTCCTAAATTTTTCCATTGACAATAAAAGTCAAAAACTTTACTGGTCAATAGCCTTCGCTATAGCAAGGGAACTTTTTTATAGAGAAGGCCTGTGAAATAATTTCTATTTTATTTTCTGCAGGACTTTTGGGATTATTCTACTTTTGTTGGAACTTATTCTAAGAACCTTCTAGGATTTATTTTGGGAGAAAAGAGCTTATGAAACTGGGGAAGAAAGACTATTTCTCGTATGTCTACCCAAATTCTTCTCTGGACTCCTTCACCAAGCCACCGAGCCACCTAATAAAAGCAGAGACTTTATAGAAATTGGAGCAATAACTCATCTTTGAGGTAGGTTATAATTTATTCATCTTTAGACTTGGTTAGTGACATGTTCTGCATCACAAAGTTGAGAGAGAGAACCTAAAGTAGGCCTACAAGCATGAAAATTTAGGTGTTGACCATAAAAATAACCTAAGCTAAATATTATGAATTACTATTGATATAATGTGGTGTTGATTTTAGGAATTAACTTTAAAATAATGATATTTAATGAGATATTTTTTGAGTTACATAGGGCTTCAAATATTATAATAAATTGAAATAAATAGGAGATGGTCTATTGTAAGACTCTGAAAGTTGGAAAGCCAAGTTGAAGAAAATATTATAGGAAGTCTTACGGATCGTAGGAAGGGCACTGGGGTTGAGTTACGGATGGATTTTATGGACCGTACATGGTACAAGGGTTCGTATAAAGGGGTCGTAGGGAGTCCCAAAGGTGTTGGAAAACTAAATGAGAGGTTCCTACGGATCATAGAATATTCTAGAATCCACAAAGATAGCCCATAGGGTGACTTAAGAGGGATAGAGTTTTGACTGGTTCTACGAATCACCTGGACAATCCGTGTAAATTTCCACAATCCATAGACTTAGATCGTAAGATTTAATATGAAATGTTTAGTAGCTACTGTAAGCCCAATGAAAAGTCAAACGAAAGGAAGATTTCAAGAAAAGTTGACTGACCCCAAGTCTATGACTCGTAGGCACCTTTACGGGATGTAGAAGCAGGTTGTACACAAGGGTTCAGGGATTGGAAATTGGCTAAGGAAAAGTGAGAGTCTACGAGTCATATGACGACTTGTACAAGAATCTATGAATCGTAGGAATGAGTCGTAGTATAGACCTTAAACCCTACAAAGCTACTGACCCTCAGGACTTTGTCTATAAATCAACAAGACGAGTCGTAGAGAAGCTTATGACTAGTAGAAATTAGTTGTGTGGAGACTTCATAGAACCTTGACTTGCAGGTTTTTCAGGCCTGCAACACGAGTCATTTTGATGACTCCTAAAGGCAACAACAAGTCGTAAACGTGACCCATAACAAAAGATCAGAGACCTATTTTTTAGGCCTTTTTCAGGACACGTTGGATGAGCCATTCCTACGACTCATCACTGTTTCTACAAACCATAGGACAAAGTCATAGAAGTACACAATTGAATTTTTAATGAGGGGCAGTTTGATATTTTCCCTACATTCTAATAATATTTTGGTATTCTCCCTACATTATAATAATAATATATGTAGACATTTTTAAGGACTAAATTCATTATGAATTGTATCCTAAATCTTCCTGAAACCCTTTTATTCCCTCATTATTTCCCCAAACAAATTTTAGACTTCTCTCCTAAGTTTCCTCAAGAGTTCATAAAGCTTTTATTAGGGTTTCTTCAAGATCAAGTCTCCTTTCTCAAATTCAAGTCTAATTTCAATCAAGTTATGTATGGATTCATTCATGACTCCCTTCCACTCATGAAGTCCAAGGTTTATTTCAAAAATCTCATGAATTTTCATTACTTTTAAACTTTAATTTTTGATAAATTGTGTTGGGCTGATTCAATTTAGTTTTTAATCATTACTAATGATAATTATAAGTATGTTTCTACATAATTTACTTGATTTTAAGTTGAACTATGAACGTCCATGCATGAAGCTATTTTCTATGATCAATTATATGCATTATGATTATGGAGTTCAATGTTTAGGTATTCTCATGATTTTCAATCAAATTGATTATGTATATGGGTTTTACTCTAATTTCAAGCATGAATTATGATCATGAATTACAAGTACGTTCAAGTTATGATTTTCATGCAAGTATGAAGAAAGGTGACTTAGGGCCCTATTTGGTGACTAGGACCTTATGATATGAATTATGAAAGCATGATTTTTAATGATAAAAGGACAATTCTCACATTGCAATTAAGTTATAAAATGAACTATTCTATGAATTATGAAGTTTATGAACAATTTCCGATATGTGCTAAGTATGTTTTTGGTGTAATGTATTATGTGGGATTTGACTTAGAACCGAGTGGACTTGAGGTGGGGGGGCTATCAAAAGCCTTTATAGTAGCCTCATATCTCTGAAACTATATGCCACCATATCTTGCCTTATGGCTTAGCTAGTGGATCCACATACAGTGTATGTACATGACCTGCCTAGCAAGGTAGAGTCTACCTTGGAAAGTAGATTCCCCTTTTCTTCATTGTATGGGGTGAAACGGGATTCCATGTTATAGCTCGCATGGTCTTATTGTCAGTTATGATTCCTATCCCATATATTTATATGAGTATTATGTTATTTTATGATGTTCAACTATATCTTGAAAATGCTTAGATCATTACGGTATTCCTCATGGTTTCACTTATCCTTTTTATCATGTATATTCTTTATCATTGCATCTTAAGATTTATATTTCATTTTATGCCCACATACTTAGTACATTCAAATTTACTAATGCATATTATTGACTACATTATCTCATAATGTACGAATTGATCATTACAGTAATAATATTATGTTTTATTATGATGCCTCAGAATTGTTTCTTATGGCGGAGGTTATGGCTAAACAAAACAATGATCCAGTGTTGGTTGAATTGAAAAAGTCAGTTGCTGAAAAAGCCATTGAGGATCTCTCCCAAGGGGTGATGGGGTACTACATTACCGAGGACATTTGTGTGTTCCTAATGTTGATGGGTTAAGAGAGTTGATACTGAATGAGGCCTATGGTTCTTAATATTCAATTCATATGGGATCCACCAAGATGTATCATGATTTGAGGGAAGTATATTGGTGGAATGGCATGAAGAAGGAGATAGAGAAATTTATGGCTAAGTGTCCTAATTGTCAACAAGTTAAAGTTGAGCATCATAAGGTGAGAGTTTTAGCTCAAGAAATTGACATTCCTACTTGGAAGTGGGAAGATGTGAATATGGACTTTGTAATGAGTTTACCTCGTACTAGAAGACGATATAATTCTATTTGGTTGTTGTGGACCGAATGATTAAATCGGCACATTTTCTACTAGTTAAGACTTCTTATAGCACCGAAGACTATGCTAAGTTTTACATTCATGAACTTGTGAAACTTCATGGTGTCCTTTGTCGATTATATCGTATAGAAGTACTAAATTCACCTCACATTTTTGAAAGTCATTCTAAAAAGGTCTTGGTACTAGAGTTAAGCTAAGTACCACTTTCCATCCTCAAACTGATGGACAAGCCGAAAGAATGATCTAAACTTTGGAAAATATGTTAAGTACATATGTGATTGATCTTAAATGAAGTTGGGACAATCATTTTCCATTGATCTAGTTTGCCTATAAAAATAGTTATCACTTACCATCCATATGGCTCCTTTTGAAGCCTTGTATTGGGAGAAGGTGTAGATCTCTAGAGGGATGGTTTGAAGTGGGTGAGATGTCCTTGATTGGTATGTATTTAGTAGTTGAAAGTAAGTCTCACAAGAGAAAGATTGAAGATGGCTCAAAGTCATCAAAAGTTCTATTCGGACACTAGGAGGAGAGAGCTTGAATTTGATGTGAATGATTGGGTATATTTGAAGGTTTCACCTATCAAAGGTGTAATGCGTTTTGGTAAAAAGGGGAATATAAGACCCCGTAATTCGAAAAGTTGGAACCAAGGAGAAAATTCTCAAAATTTCAAACTCAACCATATGAACCAGTCCCTCAAGGCTGGTAGGGCCTTCTAGAGCTCGTAAGGTTAGGTTGTAGAGCGACCCTTCGAGAAGAAAATTAGAGTTCCCTTTAGGAGAGGTTCTATGACCTTCCAGGATGAGTCTTCCTCGAGAAGACGTATAGTAAAAACCCCTCGTAAGCTATGTTTAGAGACCAAGTTTCAAGGACCCCTCAGGGCCAAGTCTACGAACTTGCAGGATGGGTCGTAGAAGCTCAGACGGGTCGTATGGACCAACCATTACAAAAATTCAGACACTTGAATTTGTTTCCAAGTTTTGGGGACCTGCAGGACAAGCCCAAGGAACGGGTCATTTCCTTGAGGATGGGTTATATACACGAGCAATTCCTAAACTTTAGAGACTATGTTTTATGCTCTTTTCTCAGGCCTACAAAATGGGTCGTTTGTACGACTCGTCGTTATGATGACGACCCGTAAAAGGGTCCCATTCGGCTAATTTTCCAGATTTAATAAGGGAAATTTTATCTTTTCCAAAGTTTGGTTCAATGAACCTTGACAATTTTATGGCCAAGTTCATAGTCTTAAATCACACTTCTCTTCAAGACCCCCTCCTATTCAACAAATTCTCTCAAAACTTCCAAGACAAGAACTAACAAGGTCCCTCAAGGTTTTTCTCCAAATTCAAGCTACGGTTTCCATTTTCTTCAAGGTTCTTCTTCAATTTCTAGTGAATTCAAGCAAGGTATGTGGGTTTTCATCCATGGGTTCTTCTACCCATGAAGCCCAAATGTTTTCTCAACTTGATATTTCAAATTCTAAATGGTGAATTCTTATGGACTTTTATATGATGATTCCAAATGCATATATTATGGTATATTTGAAGTTTATTTACTCTACATTTCATGAAATGAATCATTTTGTTAGAGTTCTTATATGAGGACTTGAAAGGCAGTTTTAAAGTGTATATGGTGGATTGTTTTAAAATGTTTCATATGATGCATTTCCATCAGTCTCATGCATTAAATATATTTGAAATTTATATGAAATGAACTCACCTAGTCTTCCTATGTTGAAATAAAGTTGAATTGAAATTTTTGACTCTAAATAAAAGTTTATGAAGCAAATGCCTATGTTAAAGGGAGTTTTGTGAAATGATTGAATGGTGATGAAAGGTCTTTTAGCCAAAGAAAGAATTCAATGTGAAAGGACAATTCTCACATATTTGAATCAAATGAAATGTTTTAATGAGCTATTCCACCGATGATGATTTGATGTCTAAAGTTATACAATGCTTATGTTATTATGATATTTAAATGTTATTCTGTAGGATTGACCTAGCACTGAATGTAGCCTGTAGATTGGGACTCGACTTAAGGGGTCCTTAACTAAAGTCTCATGTTGCATTAACTATGCGCTAACATAGGAGCCCTTGTAGGCAATTTAGGCTAGTGGATCCATAATTAGCCCTTAAAGTCAAAGTTAAAGAAATAATTTAAATTTGACGGAGTTCTATGCCAACGTAGGGGGTTATGTTGGATTCCATGTAATAGCTCGCATGGTCTTAAATATCGGTTAGGGTCACTTCAAACAAAATAAATATTTCAAGGATTCATATGATGATTTATCATTCATGCATTTACTTATGCATAGTGCCTATATATGTCTCTCTCGTATGTTCTTTATTTCAAAGCACACTCACATACTTAGTAAATTTAAAGTACTAACGCATACTTCTTCCTACATAATATCACCATATAGGGACCGGCATCTCTCCATACTTTCCTCCTCGTGGCTAAGTTGAGCATTGAAGGCTACTACTTTGTGAGTTCCCATATTCTAGGAACGACACTCCTATCTTTTCTAGCTTATGTTATGTTTAGATACTTAAATTAAGTTTGGTATTTTGACTTAATCTTGAGGGTTAGCTAGGAACATGTCTTAGCCCCTGCCAAGTTTTAATGTAGAAGGTATTGTTAGACATAGTAGACAATGTTATGTTGTCTTTGACTCTTATTAATTTGAAGCCACTTAGTCCCAATATCCCTTATGTTTCTGCTTGATTTGTTTATCATTACCAATTAAATGCATAATAAATGTTAAGAGTCTTGGGTGAGGTACCTCTAGGTATCTCATTCATCGTGTCACGCCAAGGCCCTAGGCTTGGGTCGTAACAAACTTGGTATTAGAGAAAATAAGATTTTGAAATGGTCCTTTAGTTCCAACATACCACATCAAATAGGGTTTTGTTCATAGTTGTCAAGAGCGCCACTACTATGAATAAGTGACTATGGGATATTTAGGAAGGTCTTCACTTATTTCAATTCATGTCATGCCCTAGAGTGTCCTAATTTTTCCTCAAACTAACAGCCAATTTTATGTTCACTAGATAATGTCTCATGGAAGAGAACCTCTAAGAGAAATGGTTGACAATGAGGACCAAGCTCCTCCAATTCTAGATGTTCCACAATATGAGAAAGGGGTAACTCATGTCGAGTTCCACAATATCGCATTATTGGCTGAAGTTGTAGCCTACCAAGAGAATTAAGGTATCCTTCCTCCTCAAGTGAAAAATCCAGCCTCTTGGATTTGGGATTTTAAAAGGATGAATCCGCCTGAGTTCGATGGTTCTAAACTATATGAGGACCCTATGGAGTTCATTGATGAGATATACTGGATCGTGGTAATCATGAGTGTTCCACCAAATAAAAAGGCTGAGCTAGTGTCCTATCAACTCAAAGGTGTGGCTTGAGTATGGTACGAATAATGGGTTGTTGAGAGGGATGAAGAAATGGGGCCGATAGGATGGGAAGAGTTCAAAGGTGCTTTCCTAGTCCGTTTGTTCCTATTGGAGTTAAGGGAGGCCAAAATCCAAGAGTTCGTCAACCTCCGTCAAGGGAGTAAGAGTATGAGATAGTATGCCCTCAAGTTCACAAAATTGTCCAAGTATGCTCCCTTTACGGTCTCTGACCCTTGGGCAAGGATGAGTAAGTTTATTTCCAGCATCTCAAGCTTGGTGTCCAAGAAATGCAAAATGTTCATGTTGGTCAAGGAGATGGACATCTCCCGGTTGATGACTTTTTCCGAACAAATTGAAGAAGAAAAGTTGAGGGAAAGGTCTAGAGGGTTCAAAAAGGCTTGAGTGGATGGTGGAGGGTTCAACCTTCAAAGGTCCGATTATGGTAGCAATAGCAAAGGCCAAAGTCGTCAACAGTTCGTGGGATAAGGTTCCACCAATACTCTTTCTCTCAAATTCAACAAGGATAAAAGTCCCAACTCAATGGTCCCAAGAGATAAAATTGGTTCCCAAGCTTTTTCCTCATATGGGATGTGTGGGAAGATCCACAAAGAGGAGTGCTTGCAAGGCTCAAACGCGTGCTTAAAATATGGCAAGCCAGTCATCATGCTCGAGATTGTAAAAGTGGTGGCGGTGGTAGGCCTCAAGGCCAAGTTGCTCATGGACAACAAGCTCAAGGAGGTGGCCAACGCACCAACCAATTTTATGCATTGCATGGGAGGCAGGAGGTTGAGGAAGCACCAAATATTGTTACCAGTATGTTAAGGATCTTTACTTTTGATGCATATGAATTCTTGAACCTGGTTGCAAGCTTGTCATTTGTTACTCCATTCATAGCTAATAGGTTTGATATATTGCCCAAAATGTTAGTAGAGCCTTATTTGGTGTCTACCGCCGTGGGTGAGTTGGTTGTGTCTAGGAAGGTCTATACGGGTTATCCCATGTCCCTCTTACATAAAGTCGTTCCTTGTGATCTTATAGAGCTTCACATGGTAGATTTCGCTGTCATCCTTGGGATGGATTGGTTGCATGCATCTTATGCTTCCATAAATTGTAGGACTCGTCGAGTCTAGTTTTCATTCCCAAATGAGTCCATTTTTGAATAGGAGGGTCGTGATTCGATGGTGAAGGGTAGATTAATTTCTTGTCTCAAGGCTCAAAAATTGATTGCTAAGTGTTTTATTTACCACATAGTGAGATTTAGGGATCTCAACTCAAAAAGTTCTCCTTTTGAGCCGATCGTCGTATTTAATGAGTTTCCCGATGACCTTCTTGGTGTCCCTCCCAAAAGAGAAATTGATTTTGGTATCATTCTCCTCCCTGATACCCAACCTAGCTATATTCCTCCTTACCGAATGGCCTCGACAAAATTGAAGAAATTGAAGGAGCAATTAAAGGATTTATTAGAAAATGGTTTAATAAGGCCAAGTATTTCACCGTGGGTGCCCCGTTCTATTTGTAAGAAAGATGGATCAGTCGCTTTGAATGTGCATAGACTACCGATAATTGAATAATGTGAATATTAAGAACAAGTATCCACTTCCTAGCATAGATGACTTTTTTGATCAATAGCAAGGGGTGATTCACTTCTCCAAGATTGACCTTCGGTCCGACTATCACCAACTAAGTGTGAGGGAGTGTGACATTCCCAAGATGATATTCTCGACAAGGTATAGTCACTTTGAGTGTGTGGTAATGAGTTTTGGGTTGACGAATATACTGGCGGTGTTCATGGACCTAATGAATAGGATGTTCAAACTCTACTTTGATATAGTTATTATGGTGTTCATTGATGATTTTTTGATCTACTCTCGGAGTGAGGAAGAATATAAGGATCATTTGAGGGTTGTGCTCCAAATATTGAGGGATAAGCAGTTGTTTGCAAAATTTAGCAAGTGCGAGTTTTGGTTGAATGAGGTGGCCTTTCTTGACCACATAGTGTCTGGCAAGGGGATTAAGGTTGATCCTAAGAAAATGGATTCGGTTAAGAATTAGCCTAGACCATTGTCTCCTTCAAACATTAGAAGCTTGTTAGGTCTAGCCAGTTACTATAGAAGATTTGTTGAAGGGTTTTCTTCCATCTCATCTCCTATGACATAGTTGACTCAAAAAAGGCAAAATTCATATGGACGGATGAGTGTGAAAGGAGTTTCAAAACCTTGAAAGATCGACTTACCTCCGCTCTTATTTTGACTCTACCGGAAGGATTAGAAGGGTTTGTGGTTTATTTTGATTCTTCGAATATTGGTTTGGGTTGTGTCTAAATGAAAAATGATAAGGTCATAGCCTATGCTTCTAGGCAATTGAAAGTGCATGAGTGTAACTACCCTACCCATAATCTTGAGTTGGCAGCCGTGGTTTTTGCTTTGAAAATTTGGCAGCACTACCTCTATAAAGTACATGTAGATGTGTATACCGATCATAAAAACCTTCAATATGTATTCACCCAAACAGACCTCAATCTAAGACAAAGAAGGTGGCTAGTTCTCCTCAAGGACTATAACATGAGTGTGCATTATCATTCGGGTAAATCCAATGTGGTTGCCAATACACTTAGTAGAGTGTCTATGGGGAGTATGGCCCATGTTGATAAAGGAAAGAGAGAGTTAATGAAAGATGTTCACCAATTAGCAAGATTAGGGGTAAAGTTTTGCGGTACCGATGATGGTGGTATGATTATCTAAAATGGGTCTGCATCCTCTTTGGTAGTGAATGTTAAGTCGAAACAAGACCTTCACCCAATACTTGTCGAGTTAAAGAAGTTGGTGAAGGAAAAGAAGGTAGAGGTCTTTTCATAAGGGGGAGATGGGGTATTATATTACCAAGGTTGGTTATGTGTTTCGAATGTGGATGGCCTAAGAAGTTTGATCTTGACGGAGACACATAATTCTGCGTACTCTATTCACCCCGATTTGATGAAAATATATCAGGATTTGAAAGAGTTGTATTAGTGGGTTGGCATGAAAAACGACATAGAAAGGTTCATATCCGAATATCCGAATTTTTAAAAAGTGAAAGCCGAACATCAAAGGTCGATTGGTCTAGCCCAAGATATTGAAATCCTTACTTGAAAATGGGAATACGTTAATATGGATTTTGTAGTGGGTAAGCCTTACACTCGAAATCGACATGATTCTATTTGGGTTATTGTTGATAGAATGACTAAGTCAGCTCACTTTCTGTCGGTTAGGACTTCCTATAGGGTCGAAGATTATGCCAAGTTGTACATATGGGAGTTGGTGAGGTTTTATGGAATGCCGTTGTCCATTATTTCAGATCATTATACCCAATTCACTTCTCACTTTTGAAAATTATTTCAAAAGAGCCTAGGTACTAAGTTAAAGTTGAGCACCGCATTTCATCCTCAAACCGATGTCCAAGCCGAAAGTACAATTCAAATACTAGAGGATATGTTGAGGGCTTGTTTGTTAGAGTTTAAAGGAAATTGGGATGATCATCTACCGCTCATCAATTTTGCCTATAATAATAGTTACCATTCAAGTATCGAGATGGCGCCGTTTGAGGCTTTGTATGGGATATGATGTAGATCCCTGGTTGGTTCGTTCGAAGTAGGTGAGATGACCTTGTTGGGCCCCGACTTGGTACTTGATGCTTTAGAGAAGGTGAATATTATTAGAGAAAGGTTGAAGATGGCTCAAAGTCATCAAAAGTCATATTTCGACACTAGAACAAGGGATCTTGAGTTTGATGTGGGTGATTGGGTGTATTTGAAGGTTTCACCCATGAAAAGTGTGGTTCGATTTGGTAAAAAGGGGAAATTGAAACCTAGGTATATAGGGTCGTATAAATATTGAGACGTGTGGGAAAAGTTGCATATGAGTTGGAGTTGCCATTGTAAATAGCCATGGTTCACTCGGTGTTCCATGTGTCTATGTTGAGAAAATGTGTGGGTGATCTAGTTGCATTGTTCCTTTGGAAGTAGTGAATGTTGAAGAAACCTTGACCTATGAAGAAGTCCCGGTTGAAATTTTGGACCGACAAGTTAAGAGATTGAGGAATAAATAAGTTGCATCTGTTAAAGTCATTTGGAGAAATTAACAAGTTGAAAGTGCTACGTGGGAAGGGAAATCGCTATGATGAAAAGTTACCCTCATCTTTTTCATTCTACTCAAGTCTAATGTACAAAGTTACTCATGCTCAATGTTTAAGACTCCTATGTTTTAGTTTTCATACGTGCTCATATGCATGCATGTTCATGAAGTTAAATTTTGAAGTCAAGTTTTATGTTAAGCTTAAAGATCTCATGTTTTATGCATTGCATGTGTCATTTTTTCATGTTAGATTGCTAGTCCTCTTCCCGTGTCCTTCCTATGATAAGTTAATCTCATTCGAGGATGAATGTTTTTAAGGGGGAGATATTGTAAGACCCCGTAAGTCAGAAACTTGGAACCAAGGAAAAAGTCTAAAAAGTTTTGAACCCATCCATGTGAACGAGTCCCTCTACAACTCGTAGAGCCTTCTACAGCTCGCAAGGTTAGATCGTAGAGAGACCCTTTGAGAAGAAAATTTGAGTTCCCCTCAGGAGAGATTCTCTACGACCTTCCATGATGAGTTTTCCTTGAGAAGACAGGTCGTAGAAACCCCTCGTAAGATAAGTTCAGAGGCCAAGTTTCAAAGACCCCTTAGGGCCAAGTCTACCAACTTGTAGGACGGCTCGTAGAAGCTCAGATGGGTTGTATGGACCACCCATTACAAAACTTCATAGACTTGAATTGTTTTACAGGTTTTGGGGACCTACAAGACGAGCCCAAGTAACGGGTCATTTCCTTGAGGATGGGTTATATACACGAGTCGTTCCTAAACTTCATAGACTATGTTTTAGGTTGTTTTCTCAAGCCTACAAGACGGGTCATTTGTATGACTCATCGTTACGATGACGACCCATAAAAGGGTCCCATTTGGCCAATTTTCTAGATTTAATAAGGGAAATTTTTTCTTTTCCAAAGTTCGGTTCAATGAACCTTGACACTTTTATAGCCAAGTTCATAGTCTAAAAATACTCCTCTTCAAGACCCCCTCCTATTCAATTCATTCTCTCAAAACTTCCATGGCAAAAACTCACAAGGTCCCTTAAGGTTTCTCTCCAAATTCAATCTAGGGTTTCCAATTTCTTCAAGGTTCTTCTTCAATTCCTAGTGAATCCACGCAAGGTATGTGGGTTTTCATCCATGGGTTCTTCCACCCATGGAGCCCAAATGTTTTCTCTACTTGATGTTTTAAATTCTAATTTGTGAATTCTTATTGGTTTTACATGATGAATCCAAATGCATATATTATGGTATATTTGAATTTTATTTACTTAAATTGACATACATTGACTCTACATTTCATGAAATGAATAATTTTGTTAAGGTTCTTATATGAGAGCTTGAAAGGTAGTTTTAAAGTGTATATGGTGGGTTGTTTTAAGATGTTTCATATGATGCATTTCCATCACTCTCATACATTAAATGTATTTGAAAGTTATACGAAATAAACCCGCCTAGTCTTCTTATGTTGAAATGAAGTTGAATTGAAAGTTTTGACTCCAAATGAAAGTTTATGAAGCAAATGCCTATGTTTAAGTATCACGACCCGACCTAGAGCCTAGTCGTAACACGACGATTGAAACTCTGAAGGGATCCAACCAAACCTATTGTTCATATCATAATCATACATAAGGTAAAGCAAAAGCTGAAATATCATAAGATAGTCTAAACTATGAATAAAAATTTAATAATGTCACATGACAACATAAACTCGAATTATTAATCTAGCTAGATGCCTCTACTCATGAATATGGGCGGGGGATAAGACATGTCCCTAGCTCACCCTCGATATGAAATATAGCAAAAGTATTTGAGAATAATAACTAACTCGGTAACTATTCCTCGATGAATGAGGACTCACTACACCCACCACCGGATAGGAAAGCTTAACTAGCCACGAAGATGAGTATGATCTTCAATCTCAACCCCTATATTATGAGACAATGTAGGCAAAAAATATGTATTAGTACGTTGGACTGTACTAAGTATGAGGGAGTGACATTCAATGTAAATAATGGAATGAAATGGTCAAGTAAAATCACATGATATGATGAGGTAAGTAAAGTCATAAGAAAATCATATTGACTAAATCATTAAAAAGCATAATTTAAAGTCATAGCATACATAAGAGATCATACATATGTGGGATAGGAACCATAACCGAAAATAAGACCATGCAAGCTATAATATGGAATCCCGTTGTCTCCCCATACAATGAAGAAAAAGACAAATCTATTTGCCAAGGTAGACTCTTCCCGGCTAGGCAGGTCATACATACGCTATATGTGGATTCAATAGCTAGGCCATGAAGGCGACCTATGGTGGCACCTAGTTTATGGGACATGAGGTTGCTACTAAGACTTTTGGTAGGGCCCCCACCTCAATTCCACTCGGTACTAAGTCAAATCCCATGGAATACATGCATAGCATAGAAATCATAATTACATATAGCATAGTCATGATCATAGGTTTGAAATCATAGAGTAGCTCGTTTTCATAACATACTTGTAATGTGAGAATTTTCCTTTCATAATTACAATCATATTTGCATAATTGATATCGTTAGGCCTTAGGTCACCACATAGGGCCCCAAGTCACCTTTTAGGCCTTAAGTCACCACATAGG
Organism: Solanum dulcamara; assembly: GCF_947179165.1. Taxonomy (NCBI): domain Eukaryota; kingdom Viridiplantae; phylum Streptophyta; class Magnoliopsida; order Solanales; family Solanaceae; genus Solanum; species Solanum dulcamara. The sequence goes on along the minus strand of NC_077239.1, from coordinate 45,274,674 downwards.
GCCCTAAGTCACCTTACTTCATAACTTGCATGAAATTCATACCTTGAACTTAGAGAAGAACTCAATTGTATAATCAATTGACTTTGAAAACCATGTAATTGACTTGAAAACATGCATGATCATAAAATTTATATCAGCCTATACATAATTCATATAGATAATATCCCTTGGAAGTATAATTCAAAATACTTGTAATTTACATCATTAACCCTTGAGATCAAAATAGGAGAATTAATGGGAAAACTCTTCAATTTAATGCAATAACCATCAATTTATATCAAAATAGACTCATGATCATACTTTCAATCATAATTCATGCAATATAAATAGAGATCATAAAACCCATAAAATACCATACTTTAATTTAATAGAAAACCTTGAGAAGTTGATTGGTCTTCATGAATGAAAGAGTTCATGAATCAATACCCACATACCTTAAGTGAGAACACCAAATAATTTGGAAGAACTTGAGAGTTTTAATAGAGAGCTTGAGTGAATTTACTTGAAATCTTCAATGGAGCCCTTGAGTGTCTTTTATAGAGAGAAATATTTGAGTAGGTGAATTGTAGAAGAATGAATAGAATTAAAGGTTTAGGTTAATTTATAGAACTGAATTAGGTCCTAAAAACATCTATGCTCATTAGGTAACAATTAGGGAAAAGTCTAAAGTGCTCTTTCTAAAAACTAAATTCAGCCAGAAAACCATTGTCAGGTTCGCGATGCGGAGGCGAGCTAGTCCACGATGCGGATTTGCTGCACACCTTATTAGTTTGCGCAGTTCCTTTGAGAAATCTATCTTTTGATATACGGATCCTAAAAATCCACCAAGACTATTTTTCTATAGGTTTTGACCCCTGATCAATATTCTGAACTCGGATATTCCAAAAAGATTAAAAATAATGCATTACATGAGCGGCCTATTCCCAAGGCATTCTTAAGGCACTTGTGAGTATTTTGACGGATACTACAATACCTCCCCCTTAGGAATATTCATTCTCGAATGAGATCCAACTAATATAGCAAAGATATGGAAAAAGGACTAACAACCCAACATGAATATGAGGACACTTTGAAAAATGCATAGAATATGTAAACTTCATACTTAAATAAGACATAGTCCTTGAGAAAAAATAATTTTCATAAATCATGCATGCATATGAATGATATATGGAACTGAAACGTAGGAGTTTAATCAATTTGATCAAGAATAACTTAGTACCTTTAGGCTCGAGTGAAAGGAAAGAGATACGGATAACGCTTCATCTTGTCTGATTCCACTTTCAACATAGTACTCTCTACTTGTTGATTCCTCCATAACTTTGATGAATGCAACATCTTTATTTCTTAACCTCTTCACTTGCCATAAAATCTCAATCGAGACATCCTCATAAGTCAAATTCTCTTCCATACTTACATTCTCCATTGGCACAATAGAATTTGGATCACCCACAAACTTCCTCAACATTGACACATCAAATACCGGATGAACCAAAGCTAACTCAAGTGGCAAGTCTAACTCATATGCTACTTTTCTAATGCGCTTGAATATTCTATTCGGTCCTATATATCTAGGGCTCAACTTCCCTTTCTTACCAAACCGCATAACCCCTTTCATAGGTGAAATCTTCAACTACTCCATATCATCCACATCAAATTCAAGCTCTCTCCTCCTAATGTCCGAATAGGACTTTTGACGACTTTGAGCCATTTTCATTCTTTATCTTATGAGACTTACTTTCTCCATATCAATTACCAATATGGAACAATCAATGCCATCTCACCAACTTCAAACCACCCCACCGGAGACCTACATCTTCTCCAGTACAAGGCTTCAAAAGGAGCCATTTGGATGCTAGACTGATAACTATTATTCTAAGCAAACTCAATCAATGGAAAATGGTCATCCCAACTTACTCTAAGGTCAATCACACATGCCCTTAACATATCCTCCAAGGTTAGAATTGTTCTCTGGGCTTGCCCATCGGTTTGAGGATAAAAAGTGGTACTTAACTTGACTTTAGTGCCAAGACCTTTTTGAAATGACTTCCAAAAATATAAACTAAATTGAGTAACTCTATCCGATACAATCGACCAAGGAACACCATGAAGTTTCACAACTTCACAAATGTACAACTTAGCATAGTCTTCGGCACCATAAGAAGTCTTGACCGATAAAAAATATGCCGATTTGTTCATTCGATCCACAATAACCCAAATAGAATCATGTTGTCTTCTAGTACGAGGCAAACCCATGACAAAGTCCATATTTACATCTTCCCATTTCCATGTAGGAATTTCAATTTCTTGAGCTAAACCTCCCAGCCTTTGATGTTCAAATTTCACTTGTTGATATTAAGAAACTTAGCCACGAACTCTGCGATGTTCTTCTTCATGCCATTCCACCAATACACTTCCCTCAAGTCACGATACATCTTGGTAGATCCCGGATGAATTGAATACTGAGAACTATAGGCCTTATTCAATATCAACTCTCTTAATCCATCAATATTTGGAACAAACAAACGACCTTGGTAACGTAGTACCCCATCTTCTCTTAGGGAGAAAGCCTCAATAGATGTTTTGGCAATCAACTTCTTCAATTCGACCAAAATTAAATCATTGTCTTATTTGGCCTTAACGTCTGCCGCAAGAGACGATTACGAACCATTATGTATAAGAACAACTACATCATTAGAATCAACCAAACGCACACCTAAACATGCCATTCGATGAACCTCTTTAACCAATTCCATCTTACCTTCCTCAACATATGTAACACTATCTATAATCAACTGACTAAGAGCATCGGCTACAATATTTGCCTTACCTGGATGGTATAATACGCTCATGTCATAGTCTTTTAAGAGTTTAAGACACCTTCTTTGCCTAAGGTTCAAGCCCCTTTGAATAAACACATATTTCAAGCTTTTGTAGTCAGTAAACACCTCAACATGCACCCATAAAGATAATGGCGCTAAATTTTCAATGCAAACACAATCGCCGCAAGTTCAAGATCATGGGTTGGATAGTTCCTTTCATGCACTTCAAGTTTTTTAGAGGCATAGGCTATAACCTTACCATGTTGCATAAAGACACAACCTAAAACAACACGCGAAGCATCATAATAATCAACAAACCCATTCGAACCTTCGGGCAATGTCAAAATAGGAGCTGACGTAAGATGATCTTTCAATATTTGGAAACTTTTGTCATATTCTTCCGACAATTGGAATTTTGCCTTCTTTTGTGTCAACTTAGTTAAAGGAAAAGAAATAGATGAGAACCCTTCAACAAACCTTCTATAGTATCCTACTAAGCCCAAAAAGCTTCTAATGTCTAGAGAAGATAATGGTCTAGGCCAATTCTTAACCGCCTCCGTTTTCTTTGGATCTACTTTAATCTCATCACCGGACACCACATGGCCAAGAAATACAACCTCCCTCAGCCAAAATTCGCACTTACTAAATTTAGCAAATAATTGCTTTTCTCTCAATGTTTGCAACACAATCCTCAAGTGACTCATATGATCTTCCTCATTTCGAGAATAAATCAAGATATCATCAATGAACACTACTACAGACATGTTCAAATATATCTTGAAAATATAATTCATCAAATTCATGAATATAGCGGGAGCATTAGTCAAACCAAATGACATTACTACAAACTCAAAATGACCATACCTTGTCCAAAAAGATATTTTGGGAATATCACACTCCCTTACAGTCAATTGATGATAACCAGAATGGAGGTCAATCTTAGAAAAGTAGCTTGCTCCTTCTAATTGATCAAACAAGTCATCTATCCTTGGAATTGGATATTTGTTCTTTATGGTGACCTTACTCAATTATCGGTAGTCTATATATATTTGGAGTCACCCATCTTTCTTCCAAACAAATAACACAAGAGCGCCCCCATGGTGAAATACTCAGTCTTATAAAACCCTTATCCAACAAATCCTTTAACTATTATTTCAAATCCTTAAGTTCTGTCGGAGCCATACTGTAAGGAGGAATAAAAATAATTTGGGAATCGGGAAAGAGATCTATGCTAAAGTCAATTTCCCTTTTGGGAGGAATACCAAGCAAATCATCGAGAAACACATCGAAGAACTCATTAACTATAGAGACCGACTCAAGAGTAGAAGTTTTGGAATCGATTTCCCTAACTCGCACAATATGATAAATACACCCTTTGGAAATTATTTTTGGGCCTTAATACATGAGATGAACCGACCCTTAACCACTGAATCATTACCCTTCTATTCAAGAATAGGTTCATTAGAAAAGTGAAACTTAACAACACGAGTACTACAACATATAGATGCGTAAGCAGTATGTAACCAATTCATACCAAAAATGATATCAAAATCAGTCATATCAAGTTCAACAAGGTCACATGGAATAACTCTATGCAAGACCCATACGGGACAATTTCTATAATCTCTCTTGGCAAATACCAAATCACCAATGAGAGTATAAACTGAAAAAGGTTCTATTAAATCTTTGGGGCACACATCAAATCTCATAGCAATGTAAGGAGTAACAAAAGAAAAGTTGCCATTCAGATTAATAAATGAATAAACATCAAAGTTAAAGACTCGTAATATATCCGTGACCATATCGGGGAGCCTTATCAACCTTTTTCCCAGCATGAAGAGCATAGAATTGGTTATTGCATTGGCCACCTTAGGTTGAGCTTGCGCGCTACTTGGCCTCTTAGAGGATGACCTTCTCTACCCTTATTGGCAAATAGAGGGAACTCGGATCGCTTATGGCCCTTCTTGCCATATCCATAGCAAGCACCCGTTCCCATCAAGAACTTTCCTCCATGATTCTTTCCACACTTTGCACACTTAGGAAAAGAAGGGTTACTAGTATTTACACCTCCTTTTTCTTAAGCTTTAGGGTATGGTACCCTATCCTTAGCAACCTTCTTCCTCGAGCTTTGGCCTTGTTGAGAGCATCCATTACTACCAACTGTCCTAGCATTGGAGAACCCACCTTCATATCGGGCCCTCTTAGAATCCCCCATCCTCATTTCCTTGAGCTTTTCTCCTATAATTGTTTCAGCAAAAGTCATGAGACAAGATATGTCCAGCTCCATAATAAGCATAGCGGTGCGATATTCCTTAGCAACCAAGTCAGACACCCCCGATATGAATTTACTCAATCGGGCATGTGGATCGGCAACTAATAAAGGAGCATACTTGGATAGCATAGTAAACTTAAGGGAATAGTTCCTCATCCCCATATTTCCTTGTCGAAGATTTATGAACTCTAACACTTTAACCTCCCTTAACTCAAGAGGGAAAAAGTGATCAAGGAAAGCAAGTTTGAAAGCTTCCCATTCAATAGGACCTTCATCCACCCTCTCCAACTTTCATTGAGTGTGCTATGTTTGAGCAACACCCTTAAGTTGGTAAGCCGCCAACTCTGGTTTTTCTTTCGAAGTCACTCCCATAATACTTACTATCTTGTGGACCTCATCAATGAAATCTTGAGGATCCTCATCAACCTTTGAGCCATAGAACTCTAGAGGATTCATTCGTGCAAAGTTTCTTACTCTTAAGGCTGGAGTAGGAACATTAAGAGGAGTCACAACACCTTGGTTGGTCACCACTCAGGGTAACATAGTAATGGTGGTTCAGAACTCTGCATTAGTCATTTGGTCTAATAGAGGATTATTGTCTTGAGGAGCCAGGGGTGCTTGGGATTCATTAACAATATTTCCCCTTGGAAATAGTGGTCTTCTTTGAGCCATCTTTCTGAAAATTGAAAAAACAGACCATTAGGGAAAAGAAGTCTTACAGTAAACTCTATAGCACGACATGGATCATGAAAGAAGTGGCAATTTCTAAAATTCCTCATAGACTCCTACTCATAAGTATGGCGTGCTTCATACCCATGAATAGGACTCTACCTGACGTGGCATGTTGGACACCCTAGGATACTTAAAAAACCATGTGCTCTGATACCAAGTTTGTCACAACACAACCTAGGGCCTAGTCAAAACACAACGATTGAAGCCCCGAAGGTCTCTAACCAAGCCTCTTATACATATCATAAGCATACATAAGGTAAAGCAAAAGTGAAAACATTACAAGAAAGTTTAAACTATGAATAAAAATTTAAGAACGTCACATGACAACATAAACTCGAAATATTTGTCCAGTTAGATACCTCTATTCATGAATATAGGCGGGGGGTAAGACCTGTCCCTAGCTCACACTCAATATGAAACATAGCAAAAGTCTTTGAAAATAATAACTAACTCGGTAACTAGTCCCCGATAAATGAGGACTCACCACAAACACCGCTGAATAGGAAAGCTTAACTAGCCACGTAGATGAGTATGATCTTCAACCTCAACCCCTACATTATGAGACAATGTAGGCAAAAAATATGCATTAGTACGTTCGAATGTACTAAGTATGAGGGTGTGACATGCAACATAAATCATGGAATGCAATGGTCAAGTAAATCATATGATAAGATGAGTTATGTAAAGTCATGAGAAAACCATATTGACCAAAGCATTTAAAAATTATAATTTAAAGTCATAGCATACATAAGAGATCATACATATGTGGGATAGGAATCATAATCGATAATAAGGCCATACGAGCTATAATATAGAATCTCGTTGTCTCCTCATACAATGAAGAAAAAGGGAAATCTACTTACCAAGGTAGACTCTACCCTGCTAGGTAGGTCATACATACGCTATATGTGGATCCAATATCTAGGTCATGAAGGCAACTACGGTGGCACATAGTTTATGGGACATGAGGATACTACTAAGACTTTTAGTAGGGCCCCCACCTCAAATCCACTCGGTACTAAGTCAAATCCCACGGAATACATGCATAGCATAGAAATCATAATTATAAATATCATAGTCATGATCATAGGTTTGAAATCATAGAGTAGCTCATTTTCATAACATACTTGTAATGTGAGAATTGTCCTTTCATAATTACAATCATATTTGCATAATTGATATCGTTAGGCCTTAGGTCACCACATAGGGCCCTAAGTCACCTTTTAGGCCTTAAGTCACCACATAGGGCCCTAAGTCACCTTACTTCATAACTTGCATGAAATTCATACCTTGAACTTAGAGAAGAACTCAATTGTATAATCAATTGACTTTGAAAACCATGTAATTGACTTGAAAACATGCATGATCATAAAATTTATATCAGCCCATACATAATTCATATAGATAAGATTCCTTGGAAGTATAATTCAAAATACTCATAATTTACATCATGAACCCTAGAGATCAAAATAGGAGAATTAATGGGAAAACTCTACAATTTAATGCAATAACCATCAATTTATATCAAAATAGACTCATGATTATACTTTGAATCATAATTCATACAATAGAAATAGAGATCATAAAAGCCATAAAATACCATACTTTAATTTCATAGAAAACCTTGAGAAGTTGATTGGGCTATATGGATAAAAGAGTTCATGAATCAATACCCACATACCTTAAGTGAGAACACCAAATAATTTGGAAGAACCTGAGAGTTTTGATGGAGAGTTTGAGTGAATTTACTTGAAATCTTCAATGGAGCCCTTGAGTGTCTTTTATATAGAGAGAGAAATATTTGAGTAGGTGAATTATAGAAAAATGAATAGAATTAGAGGTTTAGGTTAATTTATAGAGATGAATAAGGTCCTAAAAACGTCTAGGTTCATTAGCTAATAATTAGGGAAAAGTCTAAAGTGCCATTGCTAAAAACTAAATTCTGTCAGAAAACCATTGTCAGGTTCGTGATGCAGAAGCGAGCAAGTCTGTGACACTATTTTCCTGTAGGTTTTGACCCCCTAATCAATATTGCAAACTTGGATTTTCCAAAAAGATTAAGGATAATGTATTTTATGAGCGGCCTATTCCCAAGGAATTCTTAAGGAACTTGTGAGAATTTTGAGGGATATTACATTAAGGGAGTCTTGTAAAATAATTGAATGATGATGAAAGGGCTTTTATCTAAAGAAAGGTTTCAATATGAAAGGACAATTCTCACATAGTTGAATCAAATAAAATATTCCAATGAGCTATTCCACCGATGATGATTTGATGTTTAAAGTTATACAATACTTATGTTATTATGATATTTAAATGTTATTATGTGAGATTGACCTAGCATCAAATGTAGCATGGAGATGGGGACTCGACCTAAGGGGTCCTTAAGTAAAGTCTCATATTGCATTAACTATGCGCCAATATAGGATCCCTTGTAGGTTATTTAGGCTAGTAGATCCACAATTAGCCCTTAAATTCAAAGTTAAAGAAATGATTTAAAGTTGACGGAGTTCTACCCAGCAAGTAGTCTCCATATGCCAATATAGGAGGTTATGTTAGATTTCATGTAATAGCTCACATGGTATTAAATGTCGGTTAAGGTCACTTCCCACAAAATGAATATTTTAAGAATTCATATGATGATTTCTCATGCATGCATTCACTTATTCATATTGCCTCTATATGTCTCTCTCTTATGTTCTTTATTTTATAGCACACTCACATACTTAGTACATTTAAAGTACTAACACATACTTTTGCCTACATGATATCATCATTAAGGGACCGGCATCGCTTCACACTCTCCTCCTCATGGCTAAGTTAAGCGTTGAAGGCTACAACTTTGGGGAGTTTCCATGTTTTAGGAATGACACTCTTATCTTATCTAGCTTATGTTATGTTTAGACACTTAAATTAAGTTTGGTATTTTGATTTAATCTTGAGGGTAAGCTAGAGACATGTCTTAGCCCCCACCATGTTTTAATGTAGAAGGTTTTGTTGGACATAGTAAAGGATGTTATATTGTCTTTGACTCTTATTAATGTGAATCCCCTTAGTACCTATATCCCTTATATTTGTGCTCGATTTGTTTATCATTACCAATGAAATGCTTAATGAATTTTAAGAGGCTTGGGTGAGGTACCTCAGGTTATCTCATTCACCGTATCACGTCTAGTCCCTAGGCTTAGGTCGTGACAGAGAAGTTGAGTCCAAGATATGTAGGACCCTAGAGAATATTGAAGTGTATTGGCAAAGTAGCATATGATTTAGATTTGCTATTTGAATTGGATATGGTTCATCCAGTATTTCATGTGTCACTGTTGAGGAAATTTGTAGGTGATCCAAACTCCATTGTGCCATTGGAAATTGTAAACGTTGAAGAGAATTTGACTTATGAGGAGGTTCTGGTGGAAATCTTAGTCCGGCAAGTGAAGAGGTTAAGGAATAAAGATGTTGCGTTCGTCAAAGTATTGTGGAGAAATCAACAAGTAGAGAATGCTACATGGGAGGTAGAGTCAGACATGATGAAGCGTTATCCATATCTCTTACCTTCCATTCAAAGGCTAAGGGACTAAGTTGCTCATGATCAAATCGATTAGACTTTTATGTATTCTGTTCCATATGTCATTCACATGCATGCATGATTTATCAAAGTAATTTTTCAAAAGCCGTGTTTTATGTTGAGTTTGAAGTTTACATGTTCTATGCATTTTAGGGTGTCCTCGTGTTCATATTAGGTAGCTAATCCTTTTTCTATGTCCTTTCTATGCTAGTTGAATCTCATTTGAGGATGAATGTTCCACAAGGGGAGATATTGTAAGCCCCCATAAAATAAAAAGTCGAACGAAAGGAAAATTTCAAGAAAAGTTGATTCACCCCAAGTCTACGAGTGGGTCTACGACTCATAGGCATCTTTACGAGTTGTAGAAGCAGGTCGTAGACAAGGGTTCAGGGATTGGAAATTGGCTAAGGCAAAGTGAGAGTCTATAAGTCGTATGAAAACTCATACAAGAGTCTACGACTCATAGAAATGAGCCATAGAAAGGAGTAGTAGTGCAGACCTTAAACCCTGCAAAGCTACTGAACCTCAAGACTTCGTATACAACTCAATAGGACAAGCTGTAGAGAAGCTTACGACTCATAGAAATGAGTTATGGTAAAACATCAGAGACCCTCAACTTGTAGGTTTTTCATGCCTGCAACACGAGTGATATTGAAGACTAGTATAGGCAACGACGAGTCGTAAATGTGACCCATAACAAAACATTAGAGACTTGTTTTTCAGACCATTTTCAGCACTTGTGGGATGAGTCATTCCTATGACTCGTCACTGCTTCTATGAACTGTAGGACCAAGTCGTAGAAGTCTCCCATTGGATTTTTAATAAGGGGTAGTTTGGTATTTTTTCTACATTCTAATAATGTACATGGACATTTTTAAGGACTAGATTCATTAAGAATTGTATCCTAAATACTCCTAAAACCTTTTTATTCCATCGTTATTTCTCAAACAAATTTTAAAATTCTCTCCCAAGGTTCCTCAAGAGTTTATAAAGCTTTGATTAGGGTTTCTTCAAGATCAAATCCCCTTTCTCAAATTCAAGTCTAATTTCAATCAAGGTATGTGTGGATTGATTCACGATTCCCTTCCACTCACAAAGTCCAAGGTTTATTTCAAAAATCTCTTGAATTCTCATTACTTTTAAACTTAAATTTTTGATGAATTGTGTTGGGTTGATACAATTTAGTTTTTAATCATTACTAATGATCAGTATAAGTATGTTTCTACGTAATTTAGATGATTTCAAGTTGAATTATGAATGCCAATGCATGAAGCTATTTTCTATGATGATTATATGCATTATGATTATGGAGTTCAATGTTTTTAAGGTATTCTCATGATTTTATATCAAATTGATTATGTATGTGGGTTTTACTCTAATTTCAAGAATGAATTATGATCATGAATTACAAGTACGTTCAAGTTAAGAATTTCATGCAAGTATGAAGAAAGATGACTTAGTTCCCTATGTGGTGACCTAGGACCTTATGATATGAATTATGAAAGTATGATTTATAATAATGAAAGGCCAATTCTCACATTGTAATTATGTTATAAAATGATCTATTCTATAAATTATGAAGTTTATGAACAAATTATGATATATGCTACGTATGTTTTCTATGTTATGTATTCTATGGGATTTGACTTATCACCTAGTTGACTTAACGTGGGGGCCCTACTAAAAAGCCTTCGTAGCAGCCTCATGTCTCCTAAACTACGTGCCACCGTAGCTTTGTTTATGGCTTAGCTAGTGGGTCTACATATAGCGTATATACATGACCTTCCTAGCAGAGTAGAGTCTACCTTAGCAAGTAGATTCTCCTTTTCTTCATTGTATGGAGAGATAATGGGATTCCATGTTATATCTCACATGGTTTTATTGTCGATTATGGTTCATATCCCACATAAGTATATGAGTATCATGTTATTCTATGATCTTCAACTACTTCTTGAAAATACTTTGATCATTACGGTATTCCTCATGGTTTCACTTATCCATTTCATCCTTTATTCCTTGGTTTTGGACCTTTCACATTTTTGGGGTCTTACAATATCTCCCCCTTAGGAACATTCATCATCGAATGAGAATTATTAGTATAGATGGGAACATGGCATGAGGACTAGCAACCCAATATATATACAATGACGCTTGAAATCCATCAAACATGTAATCTTTAAACGTTACCATAAATCATAACTTCAAAATTCAAATTCATAAATATTCATGCATATGAAGACTTGGGAAAACTAAAACATAAGAGCCTTAAATACTTGAGCATGAATGACTTAGTACCTTAGGATTGAGAAGAATGAAAGAGATAAGGGTAATGTTTCATCATATCTACTTCTGCTTCCCATGTAACACTTTCAACTTGTTGATTTCTCCAAAGGACTTTAACGGATGCAATTTCCTTATTCCTCAATTTCTTAACTTGTTGATCTAAAATTTCAACTGGAACCTCTTCATAGGTCAAATTCTCCTCAATGTTCACAAAATCCAAAGGCATTATGGAACTTGGATCTCCCACACGTTTCCTCAACATAGACAAATAGAACACCGGATGAACCATGGCCTTTTTCGAAGGCAATTCCAACTCATAGGCAACCTTTCCAACCTGCTTTAAGATTCTATAAGGACCTACATGCCTAGGACTCAATACACCAAATTATCTACATGGAACTTAAGATCTCTTCTTCTAGTATCAAAATAGGACTTTTGACGACTTTGAGCCATCTTCAACCTTTCTCTAATGACCTTCATCTTCTCTAAAGCATCAAGCACCATGTTGAGACCCATCAAGGTCATCATACCTACTTCAAACCACCCAATCGGAGATCTATATCATCTCTCATACAAAGCCTCAAATGGCGCCATCTTAATACTTGAGTAGTAACTATTATTATAGGTAAACTCGATAAGCGGTAGATAATCATCCTAACTCTCCTTGAACTCTAGAACACATGCCCTAAACATATCCTCTAGGGTTTGGATTGTCTTTTCGGCATGCTCATCAGTTTGAGGATGGAATGCGGTGCTAACTTTACTTTAGTACCGAGGCCCCTTTGAAACAACCTCCAAAAGTGAGAAGTGAATTGAGTACCATGATCTAAAATAATGGACAACAACACACCATGAGATCTCACCAACTCCCGAATATACAACTTGGCATAATCTTCGGCACTATAAGAGGTCTTGACAGGTAGGAAGTAAGCCGACTTAGTCATTCTATCAACAATTACCCAAATCAAATCATGATGCTTCCGGGTAAGAGGCAAACCTACTACAAAATGCATATTCAAATCTTCCCACTTTTAAGTAGGGATTTGAATGTCTTGGGATAGGCCACCTGACCTTTGATGTTCGGCCTTCACTTGTTGGCAATTTGGACATTCAGACATGAACCTTGCTATGTTCCTCTTCATACCACCCTACTAATAGAACTCTTTTAAGTCTCGATACATTTTCATCAAACCGAGATGAATAGAGTATGTAAAATTATGAGCCTCCATCAAGATCAAACTCCTTAAGCCATCCACATTCGAAACACATAACCTACCTTGGTAGTATAGCATCCCATATCCCCTTTGTGAAAAGACCTCTACCTTCTTTTCTTTCACCAACTTCTTTAACTCAACATATGTTAGGTAGAGGTCTTGTTTTGACATGACATCCACCACCAAGGAGGATTCAAAACCATTTTGAACAACCATACCACCATCATCAGTACAACACAACTTCACCCCCGGTGAACATCTTTCACCAACTCTCTCTTCCCTTCATCCACATAAGCCATAGTCCCCATAGAAACTCTACCAAGTGCATCGGCAACTACATTGGCTTTTCCCTAATGATAGTGCACACTTATGTCATAGTCCTTGAGGAGTTCTAGCCAACTCCTTTGCATTAGATTGAGGTCCTTTTAGGTGATAACAAATTGAAGACTTTTATGATCAGTATACACATCCACGTGGACCCCATAAAGGTAATGCTGCCAAATTTTTAAAGAAAAAATAAAGGCCACCAACTCAAGAGCATGGGTAGGGTAGTTACGCTCATGCACTTTCAATTTCCTAGAAGCATTAGATAAGACCTTACTATTTTGCATCAAGACACAACCCAAACCAATCTTTGAAGCATTACAATAAACCACAAACCCTTCTAATCCTTCCAATAGAGCCAAAATAGGAGCATACGTAAGTCGGTCCTTCAAAGTTCGAAAAATCTTCTCACACTCATCTGTCCATATGAATTTTGTCTTTATTGGGTTAATTTCATCATAGGAGATGAGATGGAAGAAAAACCTTCAACAAACCTTCTATAGTACTGGCTAGACCCAAGAAGCTTCTAATATCTGAAGGAGATAATGATCTAGGCCAATTATTAACTATTTCCATTTTCTTAGGATCAACCTTCATCCCATCACCGGACACTATGTGACTAAGAAATGCCACCTCATTCAACCAAAATTCACACTTACTAAATTTTGCAAATAATTGCCTATATCTCAACCTTTGAAGCACAACTCTCAAGTGATCCTTATGTTCTTCCTCACCCCGAGAATAAATTAAAATGTCATCAATGAAGACCATAGAAAAAGTATTAAGGTTGGGTTCGAACACTCTATTAATTAGGTTTATAAACATCGCCGGTGCATTCGTCAACCCAAAATTTATCACCACAAACTTAAAGTGAATATACCTTATCTAGAAGGCTGTTTTGGGAATGTAACACTTCCTCACCCTTAGTTGGTGATAGCCGGACCGAAAGTCAATCTTGAAGAAGTTACTTGGCCCTTAAAATTGATAAACCAAGTCATCTATTCTAGGGACTGGGTACTTGTTCTTATTAGTCACCTTATTTAATTTCCAGTAACCACATTTGGTGCTTCCTAAATCTCTTGCCTCCCATGCAAGGCATAAAAATGGTTGGTGCGTTCACCACCTCCTTGAGTTTTTTGGGCATGAACAAATTGGACTTGAGGTCTACCACCACCACCACCTCTACAATCCTAAGCATGATGATATGGTTTTCTGCATTTGAAGCATGCATTTGAGCCTACTAAGCACTCCCCTTTGTGGGTCCTCCCATACTTTTTACATGGGGGGAAATCTTGGGCACCAACATTCTCTCTTGGGGCCATTAGGCCTACCACCACCACCACCTCTACAATCCCAAGCATGATGACATGGTTTTCTGCATTTGAAGCATGCATTTGAGCCTACTAAGCACTCCCTTTTGTGGGTCCTCCCACACTTTTTACATGGGGGAAAATCTTGGGCACCAACATTCTCTCTTGGGGCCATTTGGGTTGGGACCCTTATCCTTATTGAACTTGGGAGGAGGAGTATTGGTGGAACCTTGTCCCAAAAACCGTTGCCCACCTTGGCCTTTGCCATTGTTACCATAACTGGACCTTTGAGGGTTGAACCCTCCACCACTCACTCTAGCCCTTTTGAACCCTCTAGACCTCTCCCTCAACTTCTCTTCTTCGATTTATTTTGTATAAGTCATTAATCGGGAGATTTCCATCTCCTTGACCAACATAGCCATTTTTCACTCCTTGGACAACAAGCTTGAGACACCAAAAATAAACCTACTCATATTTACCCGAGAGTCAAAGACCATAAAGGTAGCATACTTAGACAATTTTGTGAATTTGAGGGCATACTCCCTCATACTCATACTCCCTTGATAGAGGTTGATGAACTCTTGGATTTTGGCCTCTCCTAGCTCCAATAGGAAGAAGCAGTCTAGGAAGGTACCTCTGAACGCTTTCCATCCTATCGGCCCCATTTCTTCATTCCTCTCAACTACCCATTGTTCGTACTAAACTCGAGCCACATCATTGAGTTGATAGGTCACTATCTTGGCCTTCTCATTAGGTGGCACACCCATGATAGCCATAATTCAGTACCTGGATCCCTCATTATGGCCTAGAGTAGAAGCATACCTTATCGATGAACTCTATAGGATCCTCATCTAGTTTAGGACCATCAAACTCAGAAGGATTCATCCTTTGGAAATCTCAAATCCTAGAGGCCGGATTTTTCACTTGAGGAGGAGGTACACCTTGATTCTCTTAGTTGGCTACGGCTTGAGCTAATTACAAAACTCGACATGGGTTATCCCTTTCTCATGATGTAGGACATCGAGAATTGAAGGATCTTGGTCCTCATCATCAACCCTTGCTCTTGGAGGGGCTCATCTATGAGGTATGATCTATAGAACACAAAATGGGTCATTAGTTAGAGGAAGGATTAGGACACTCTAAGGCACGACATGAATTTTAAAGAAGTGAAAACTTTCCTAAATATCCCATAGCCTCCTATTCATAGTTAAGGTGCACTTCACAACCATGAACAAGACCCTATTTGAAGTGGTATGTTGGACTCTGAGGACTATTTCAAAATATCAAGCTCTGATACCAAGTTTGTTAGAACCCAAGCCTAGGGCCTAGACGTAATACGATGAATGAAGTAACCGAAGGTACCTCACCCAAGCCTCTTAGAATTCATTTTACATTTCATCAGTAATGATAAGCAAAAACAAGCAAAAATATAAGGGGTAATTGGGACTAAGGGGTATCATATTCAATAAGGATCAAAGTCAACATGTCATCATTTACTATGTCCAACAATACCTTCTACATTAAGAATTGGCGGGGGCTAAGACATGTCCCTAGCTCACCCTCAAAATTAGGTCAAAATACCAAAATGTAAAATGTCTAAACATATCATAAGATAGATAGGTTAGGAGTGTTGTTCCCGGAATATGGAAACTCACCAAAAGTGGTAGGCTTCAACGATCAACTTAGCCACGGGGAGGAAAATATAGAGCAATGTCAGTTCCTATATGGTGTTATCATGTAGGCAAAAGTATGCGTTAGGAATTTGAACGTACTAAGTATGAGAGTATTCTATAATGAAGAACATCCAGTCATATATATGATCAATATGAAATAATGAATGCATGCATGAGAAATAGCATATGGAACCTTAAAACACTCTTTTTGTGAAAAAGTGACCATCACTAACATTTAAGACCATGCGAGCTATTACATTGAATCTAACATAAACCCTACATTGGCAAGGAGAGACTACTTATCGGGTAGAACTCCGTCAACTTTAATCATTTTATTAACTTTTAACTTTAATGGCTAATCTTAGATCCACTAGCCTAGAAAAGCCGATAAGGGCCCCTATGTTGGCGCATAGTTAATGCATCATGAGATTTTACTTAAGGACCTCTAAGGTTGAGTCCCCATCTACATTCTACATTCAGTACTAGGCTAATCCCATGTAATAATATTTAAACATCATAATGGCATAAGCATTTATATAACTTTAAGATAATATCATTATTCGGTGGAATAGCTCATTAAAACCTTTTATTTGATTCAATGCGAAAATTGTCCTTTCACATTGAAACCTTACTTTAGCTAACAAGCCCTTTCATAAATCAATCATTTCATAAGACTCTCATTACATAAACATTTGCTTCATATCATTCATTTGTAGTCAAGCTTTCATTTAAACTTTAATTTAACATAAGGAAATTGGGTGGGCTCATTTCATGAAAACCTTCAAATGCATTTAAACAATACTTGCATGCATAAGAGAGATGGAAATGCATCAAAATGTACATCTTAAATTAACCTACCATGTATGCCTTAAAACCCTCATCAAACCTTCATTTAGGCACTATAGCAAATCATTTATTTTATGAAATCAAGAGTTAATATACATCAATATATGTAACTAAACTTAAAATACATCATAATCTATGCATTTAGAGTCATTGTGTAAAAGTCTATGAGAATTCATCATTTAGAATTAAAATGCTAGTTTGAGAGAAAACATTTGAGCTCCATGGGTGGAAGGACCCATTGATGAAAAACTCACATACCTTGGAGACACAAAATCCCTATGGAAACTTGAAGAAGAAACTAGACTTGAAATGCCTTGAGATGAAAACATTAGCTTTGCCTTGAAGTTCTTGGGAGACTTTTAGAGGAGGGGAAATTTAGTGTATTTAGTCTAAGTATGGAGAATGAGGGTTTTAGATGTTTTAGGGTCTTTAGATAGAAGAACTCAGCCTCTTAAATGACACCATTTAGAATTAAACTGCAGGAAGAGACTAAATACCCTTTATAAAATCTAGCCGAAAAGGACTTCACGGGGAACCTTTACGGTCGTTGATGCTCACCATGGTCCGTTGTGGGGTCCCATGGTAAAGTACTTGTAAAATATTTTGGAAAAGCTTGCAGGGTAGTCTATGAAGTTTCACCACAAAACCTCTTTATGGTCCATGATGTGCATGAAAGGCTATGTAAGGTGACCGTGGTCCAGGTCCTTTAGGTGGACTTGTAGGGTGTCCACCACAAGGACATACCCTAGTCCGTAGAGGGTTCCACGATCTGTGGTGGTCTTCTGTGGACCCTGCCTTTGGAAAAAATTTGAGTGTCTTAGGGAGTGGTCATGACATTGGGCTTTACGGCCCGTAGTGCTTACCACGATCCGTGGTCCTCCTTTATGGTTCGTCCCCTACAATTTGAGTATTTGAATCTCTACCATGGTTTCTCACCACAATTCGTGATACATACCATGACTCGTGGTGGCCTCTGTGGTCAGCCCTTGGTGCTAATTTCTGCAACTTTCTGAAATTTCATCCTTTGTTCCTTGGTTTTGGACCTTTCACATTTTCGGAGTCTTACACTTCATAAGACTCCCTTTAGTCATAAATATTTTCTTTCATAAACTTTTATTTTAGAGTGAAAGCTTTCAATTCAACTTTCTTGTAACATATTGAAACAAGGTGGGTTCTATTCAATCAACTTTCAAACCATTCAAAAACCATGATAACATGCATGAGAGTAATATAATGCATCAATTTAAAACATCTTTAAAGCAACTGTCATGACCCAAACTAGGGCCAAACCGTAACACGACAATTGGGATATGAGAGACCCTAACCAAGCCATCTAAGCATATATCGCATACATAAGGTAAAGATATATGATATTAAAAGTGAAAGTAACAACTCGAGGAAATGAGACTAAGGGATAGAATCAATCAACCAATGTCCGAATGAACTATATCGTAACATCATCTATACATGACCGAAATAATAGAAGAAGTAAAAATAGTAGCAACATGAAATGAAAGTCATTTCCCTCAATAAGATGAGGACTCAGCAACTCTTAATATCTAAGCAACTTTAGTCATGAATAGGATGATTGACATCCACCCCTAATTATGAAATAATGTAGGAAAAATATGCATTTGTACATAAAAGGTACTAAGTATATGAGATATGCATGAACAAGTAATAGGAATGTGAATAATATGTCATAAGATACATGACCAATCATAATGAAAATGAGTAAGGCTTAAAACATTTGAAAACATATGAAACTCATGGTCAATGGATATCATAAAACTTCATCATAAACTCATAGCTTGATATTTAACTTGTGTGGGATAATACCTTTAACCGACATCTTAGATGATGCGATATATAACATGGAATCATATGGAATCCTCATCAAGAAGGAGGAGGCTACCTTTCCAGGGTATACTCTATCATGGTACTCAACTCAACTAAACTGTGATATATGTGACTCCACTTGCTACACTATGAAGGCAATCCTATTCAGGCAACGTAGTTTGGGACTTTAGGTTGCTACTAGGGTTCTCTTGGGTAATTAATTGCGTTACCAGACCGAACCCCACCTAAAATTCCTCTCGATGCGTAGTTAATATCCCAACAAAAACTCATAAAATATGATCATAACATAATAAGGAAAGATAGTAACTACCTATCAATCCGTCTTTATAAAGCATATTAGGAGTACCTCATTAACTTTAATCATTCATAAGAATCCATAACATCTGTAGGAATTGTACTTATTACCATCTTTAACATGATTGTGTGAGAATTGGACTTATCACACCATAATAAGTTTCTTTGATCGTAACTTGATCATCATCATAACTTCATCATCAAAATCATAATCTTAACTTTTAAATCATGAAAACTTTGCTTGAAAATTATTAAACTCATAATCAACTCAGGAAAATTATATTTAAACCTTAAAATCATAATTGAGATAGCTTTATATATGGGAATTCATAATTCAACTTTAAATCTCATACAATTCATGTAGAAACGTGCTTAGAATAATCATTGACACAATTCAAAATGAAATTGAAACAACCTAATGTAATCATCAAAACTAGGGTTCATAAACCAAATTGAAAATTGAAGGAAGTTTGAGAAAACTTTAGGACTCTGTGAGTGAAAGGTACCCATGGATCAATCCTCATATATATTGATTGAAGAAGAAACCTTGGTGTAATCTGAAACCCTAGTTTGAAGTTTGAAGAGGAATCCTTGAGAGAATTTGGTTCTTGCCTTAGGAAAATTTAGAAGAATATTTTAGAATGAGGGAAATTTGTAAGGATTGGGAAGATATAGGGTTGAAATTAGCCATAATTTTATCTATGTTCATTGAATTAAACTTGGGAGATAACACAAATACCCTTTATTAAAACTACAATTTTGACCCTACAAAATGACTCTACAAGTCGTAGAAATGATGATGAGTCATCAAGATGACTCATCTTTCAGGTATGAGAAAAGGGATGGATTTCGAGTCTCTGAAGTTTGCAAAAGATTCATTTATTCGACTTGTCTTCATGATGATAAATCATCATTAGGACTCATCCTACAAGTCCCAAAACCTGCAAACTTTAAGTTATCTCTAAACTTTGGTTACGATTCATGGCTAAGACTCGTAATAATTCCTACGAATATTCCTATCAAGTTGTAGACTTGACCTTGAGGAATTGCTGAAACATGGCCTCTGATGTTTTGGAATGAGTGGTTCCTATGACTCGTCAACAGGACGACGACTCATTCTGGTTAGTGGTACAACCTCTCCTAAGGGTAACATTGTACAAAGCTTAAAGGGTCACTCTATGACTCACTCTTACGAGTCGTAGAAAGATCTACAAGTCATAGAGTGACTCATAAACATGATTCAGTTCAAATTTTTGAGAAATTTATCCTTGGTTCCAACTTTTTGACTTTCTAGGTCTTACAATGTCTCCCCCTTGAGAACATTCATCCTCGAATGAGATTAACTTATCATAGGAAAGACACAGAAAGAGGACTAGCAACCCAACATGAATATAATGACATTTTAAAATGCATATAACATGAAAATCTCAACTCAACATAAAACATGGTTTTAAAAGTCAACTTTCATGAACATGCATGCGTATGAATGACATAGGAGGAACTGAATACATAAGAGTTCAATTATCTTGAATGAGAACAACTTACTACATTAGGTTTGAGTAGAGGAAAAGAGGTACAAGTATCGTTTCATTATATCTGCCTCCACCTCCTAAGTAGCACTTTCTACTTGTTGATTCCTCCATAATACTTTAATGGACACAACTTCTATTTTTCTTAGCTTCTTAACTTGCCGGTCTAATATTTCCACCGAAACCTCCTCATAAGTCAAATTCTATTCAACGCTCACATCTTCCAATGGTACAGTGGAATTTGGATCACCCATAAACTTTCTCAATGTAGATACATGAAACACCGGATGAACCATAGCTAATTCAAATGACAACTCTAACTCATAAGAAACTTTACTAACACGTCTCAATATCTTATAAGGTCCAACATATTAAGGACTTAGTTTTCTTTTCTTGCCAAAATGCACTACACCCTTCATAGGTGAAACCTTCAAATAGACCCAATCATTTACTTCAAATTCAAGCTCTCTCTTCATAACATCTAAATAGGACTTTTGACATATTTGAGCCATCTTCAATATCTCCCTTATGAGTCTCACCTTCTCCATAACACCTATCACTAAATTTGGACCAATTAAGGCCATCTCATGTACTTCAAACCTTTCCATCGGGGACCTACATCTTTTTTCATACAATGCTTCGAAAGGAGCCATTTGGATTCTAGAGTGATAACTATTATTATAGGCAAACTCAATCATTAGAAAATGTTCATCCCAACTTCTTTTAAAATCAATCACACACTTCCTCAACATATCCTGTAAAGTTTTGATCGTTCTTTCATCTTGATCATCAATTTGAGGATGGAAAGCGGTACTTAACTTAACCTTTATCCTGAGGACCTTTTGAGATGACTTCCAAAAGTGTTAAGTGAATTGAGTACCTCGGTCTGATATAATGGGCAAGGGAACACCATGAAGTCTTATCAACTCACAAACATACAACTGACCATAATCTTTGGCACTATAAGAAGTCTTAACTGGTAGAAAATGAGACAACTTAGGCAGCTGATCTACAACAACCCAAATGGAATCATATTGCTTTAGTGAGAGGAAAACCCATTACAAATTCCATATTCACATCATCCCACTTTCAAGTAGGAATCTCAATGTCTTGGGCTAGACGTCCTGGTCTTTGATGCTCAACTTTAACTTGTTGATAATTTAGGCACTCAACCACAAACTTCGCTATATGCTTCTTCATGCCATTCCACCAATACACTTCTATTAAATCATGATACATCTTGGTGGAACCCGGATGCATTGAATATTGGGAACTATGTTCATTCAATATCAACTTTATTAAAATATCCATCTTCAAGTTTAACCCAGACGTAGCTCCCTTCTTATTTTGGGGGGTGTGAAGCAGTGTCAAAAACATTAGGCATACACAACCGAACTTGATAACTAAGCACACCATCTTCTCCTTGGGAGAAAGCCGCAATGAATGTTTTGGCAACCGACTTTTTTAACTCAATCAACACCGGATTATGGTCTTGTTTGGACTTAGCATCCGCCACAAGAGATGATTTCAAACCATTATGCACAAGAACACCTCCATGATTAGAATCAACATAATACACACCTAAATGCGCCAATCTATGAACATCCTTAACCAATTCTTTCTTACCTTCTTCAATATGTGCAACACTACTCATGGACAATCTACTTAGTGCATCGGTAACTACATTAGCTTTGCCCGGATAGTGCAACACACTCATGTCTTAGTCCTTTAACAATTCAAGCAATTTCCTTTTCCTAAGGTTCAAGTCTTTTTACTTAAACACATCTTGTAAACTCTTATGGTCGGTGAATACATACACATTGACACCATAAAGATAGTGTCTCTAAATCTTCAAAGTAAACACAACCTCCGCCAGTTCCAAGTAATGGGTTGGATAATTTCTTTTATGAATCGTAAGTTGCCTGGAGGCATAGGCTATTGCCTTACCGTGTTGGATCAAAAAAAAACCAAGACCAACCCTTGAAGCATCACAATACCCAACAAAACCATCAGACCTATTTGGTAGAGTCAAAATAGGAGCGGTAGTGAGATGGTCTTTCAACTCTTGGAAACTCTTCTCATAAGCTTCTTACTATTGAAACTTCACCTTCTTTTGAGTCAACTTAGTCAAAGGTGACAAAATCGATGAAAACCCTTCTAAAAGTCTTCTATAATATCTAGCTAGACCCAAGGCACTTCTAATATCTGAAGGGAACAACGGTCTAGGCCAATTCTTCACCACCTCAATTTTCTTAGGATCAACCATAATACTCAACCGGATATAATGTGACCAAGAAAAGCCACTTCCCTTAACCAAAACACACTTATTGAACTTGGTCAATAATTGCTTATCTGTTAGAGTTTGCAAGACAATTCTAAAGTGATTAGCATGTTCTTCCTCATTCCGAAAGTAGACCAAAATGTCATCAATGAACATAATTACAAAGATGTCCAAATATTGTTTGAACACCCAATTCATCAAGTCCATGAAAGTCGCAGAGGCATTGGTCAAACCAAATGATATAAATAAGAACTCATAATGACCATACCTCATTCGAAATACTATCTTGGGAATATCACACTCCCTCTCTCTTAGTTGGTGATAACCGAAATGGAGGTCAATCTTAGAGAAGTAGCTTTGCCCTTACAATTGGTCAAACAAATCATCCATCCTCAGAATTTGGTATTTATTCTCTATGGTTATTTTGTTCACTTGCCGTTAGTAAATGCATATATGTAGTGAACCATCCATCTTTCTAACAAACAACATGGGAGCACCCTATGGGGATATACTTGGTCTAATGAAACCTTTATCTAACAAGTCTTTCAATTGATCCTTTAACTCTTTTAATTTCACCGGAGCTATTTGGTAAGAAGGAATAAAAATGGGTTGAGTACCTGAAAGAACATCTATACCCAAATCAATCTCCCTTTAGGGAGGGACACCGGGTAAATCATTGAGAAATATATCCGAAAACTTATTTACAATGGGGACTGACTATAGAGTAGGGGCTTAGAAATTTTCATTGCTAACCCTTACAAGATGATAAATACAACTCTTGGAAATCATTATCTCAACTTTAAGGCACGAAATGAATTGACATTTAAACATGAAATTACTATCTTTCCATTCAAAGATCGGCTTATTTCGGAATTGAAACTTAACCACTCAGGTTCTACTATCAATAGAAGCATAACATGCATATATCCAATCCATACCAAGTATAACATCAAAAACGGTCATCTCAAGAACAACTAGATCACATTGAGAAACTTTATGGAACACCAAAACCGGACAACGTCTATAAACTCTTTTAGCCACAGCTAACTCACCTACGAGAGTATAAACAAAAGAAGGCTCTAACAATATTTTGGGGCTAAAATCAAATCTCATGGCTACATAAGGGGAAACAAAAGAAAAATTTACATCCTGATCAAGTAAGGCATAAAAATCATAGTAAAATGCTTGTAACATATCGGTAACAACCTCGGTGGTCTCCTCTATATCTTGTCTATAATGGATAGCATAGAACTAATTATTGCATTGAGTACCCTTTGGTTACATTGGAATACCTTGTGCAACTTGGCCTCCATGAGAAACTTGGCCTTGAAGACAACCATCTTTGACCTTGCATTCCTTGGCATGATGAACCGGCTTACCATATTGGTAGCACACATTCAAACCCTCTAAACACTCATCTTGTGGTTCTTACCACACTTCTTGCATGCGGGAGTAACTTGGCCAATAGGAGCACCTCCTTGAGGCTTAGGGTCGGGTACCCTATCCTTGTCAAACCTTATAGTAGTGGAATTTGAAGATCCTTGGACAGAGTACCTTTTTTGAAAATGAGGATGTCCACCACCTCAGGACTTAGCATGAGAGAAATCACAACCATTGGTCCTTGGCCTCTTGGACTCCCTAGTTTTCTCCTTTAGCTTCTCACTCTCTATTTTCTCCGCATAGGTCATGAGCTAGAGATGTCCATTTCCCAAATTAACATGGTCTTCTGAAACTCCTTTGAGATCATATCTGACACACTTGATACAAACTTACTCATATGAGCTCTTGAGTCGGCAATCATGAATAGAGCATATTTTGATAATTGGGTAAACTTGAGGGCATACGCCTTCACACTCGACCACCTTGCTTAAGGTTGATGAAATCTTGTACCTTATCCTCCCTCAACTCCAATGGGAAGAAGCATGTCACAAACCAAGCCTACGGGCCTAGATGTAATATGGGGAATGAGAAATCCGAGGATATCTCAAACAAGACTCTAAGCATTCATTTAGCCTTTTCATCGGTAATGACATTAATAACAGTCAAAACAAAAGGGGAAAGAGGGACTATGGGAGATCATCATAAAAAGAACCATAATAACCAAGGTTCATCATACATATGTGCAACAATACCTCTACCTTTAGATTTGGCGGGGGCTAAGACATGTCCCTAGCTCACCCTCAAATATAATAACAATGAAGTACCAAAATAGGTATCTTAATGTCTCAACATAACATAGGCTAGAAAGAGGAGTAGTATTATTTTTGAAAAATGGAAACTCACCAAAAGTAGTTTTCAAGCGATCTAAACTAACCTCCTAGTAGAGGAGGAGGAACACCAGTCCCTATATGGTGATATCTTGTAGGCAAAAGTATATGTTAGTACTTTAAATGTACTAAGTATGTGAGCATGCAATTCAATATATCATGATACAATAAGGTGATGCAATGGACAATGCTAGAACCTTGCAATTATTTGAAATACCATTTAGAATTATGATGCTTAGTCAATGAAATATAGAAATCATCATGAATCATGAAAGAAACTTAAATATTATAGAGATAATCATGAGTCATTATAAGAAACCATATACTTGTAAAGTACCATGAATTGTAAATAAGTATACCATAAACCTTTTGAAAGAAATCTTTAACTTTGGGATATCACATACTTTACTTTGTTATAGATATACTAGACATCATATGAAATATCTTAAACATTAATAGAGAGACCTTATACGTTTGTAAAAGCAGACGTTAACCAATATAAACCATGTGAGGTATAACATGGAGTCCCAATATTACCCCTACACCAAAAAAAAGAGGGATGCTATTTTCCAAGGTAGACTCTGTCTTGCCTAAGTGGATCCACTAAGAGATTGTGTTAACCGAGTACTCACCCCTAGTTCTTAGACTCGGGTACTCACCTCCAAGCCTTGATAGTTTGGGTACTCACTTCTTAGAGATTTAGGGATTTGCCTCTAATCCCTTTATACCTACGATGACATATAGTTCTGGGATATGGGTATTCGCCCCTGGTCCAACTCGATGCTAGGTAAGTTCTCAACGGAATAGAAAAACCATTAGAAATAAACTCAATATAATGTGGGAGGGTTCATATCTACTACCCATCCACCATTTATAAAGTATAATCATACAAATATCTCCTTAAAACCTTTAGCAATTCAAGTATGCAACAATTGTCCTTATTGCATAAATAATCCTTCATTCATATTATTTCATCACCCTTTAATTTCATAAGATTCCCTTTTTGAACATAGACATTTCTTTCATAAACATTCATTTGGATTCAAAAGCTTTCAAGCCAAACTTCATTGAAAACATAGTAAAACTAAGTGGGTTCTAGTCAATTCATTTTTCAAACATGCTTTTCAAAAGGGCCATACATAAACATTATCAATTGAGTTAATTCAAAACACACTTTGAATAACCTACCATTCATTTTAAAGATCCATAATAGCTTGAGATAGGAAATTACTGAAAATTCAATAATTTATGCAATTAAGTAGTAATATAAGCTTATTTGAACATAATATCAATAATTTTAACCATAATTTAGCAATTTGAGAAGGATTGAACAGTACCCATTTGAAAATTTATAAACACAAGATAGGAAATTAGGGCATTCATAGGTATTAATCAATTTAATGTAATTTGAGTCAATAACCAATATTTCAATCATGCTTCATGCTAGTAAGAAGAAATTAGAAGTACCCATAAAGAATTGATATTTGAATTCAAAGGAATTAGTTGGAAAGAGTTTTCAGGACTCCATGGGTAGAAGAACCCATGAGTGAAGAAACCCACATACCTTAGAGTGAAGCTTGAAGAAAAACTTGATGCTTGGTCTTCAATGAGGAGCCTTGATTCCCTTTTGTTTGATAGGAATTTTGTAGGGGACTATTTGGAAGGGAGGGAGATGAAGTTTAGGGTTTTGGGTAGTCAAAATAGTGGAAAATGACCCCCAAAATACATCCAAGTTTGTCTATATATGTTCAGGGAATTGTCCAAATTGCCCTTACTTAAAACTGGAAATTTTTGCTCAATTTTGAACTCTCTAGGAACAGGTCCACGATGCGGATGTGCTCCCCCACAATTTATTTTTTCTCAAAATTAAAATTTGAACCAAGATTTACTAAGTTCATGGCGCGGACTTGGCGCGCACCCTTATGGTTAAGAGGACATAAATATTTACTCCCAAATCCAAATAATTTAATCATGGTGGCGTTAGAAAGAAGACTCAAAGAATTTTAATGTGATAGGTTAAGGGTCATTTTTATATGCTAGAAGATATGGTTGGCTGAATTTGACCCTTATACAAACTCATACGAAAACATAGCCGATAGAAATTCTTTGAACTCGGCTTGGTATTAGATATCCCTTATGACCTTACACCATATATAACACTCTTTAAATACATAGTAATCGATCATAAATCATCTATGTAATCAAAAGTTATCGATTTCGATCCTATACACATATGAAGAATGATTTGAGTCTTGGCGTAAATTTTTTGTTGGTGTGTTACTATATCTCTCCCTTGGGAACATTCATCCTCGAATGGGACAGAACTTAGCTTGAGTAGAGTAGAGTGTAATCCAATAATCCAACATGAATGCATTAGTGAAATTTAAAATCTCATTCAAAACACATTTCATAATTGGGCATGCATATGATGAGGAAAGTTAAAATACAAGGATTTCAAGTTATTGAGCAAGGGAAACTTAATTGGCTTGAGTTCATATGCCACCTTACCAAAATGCCTTGGGGCCCTATACTTCTATACAAAATTCTATCCCAAGAGTACTACCTCTTACTACCATCAAACAAACCTCAAGACCTAATAAAGAAACACTCAATACATCGTACATTCACCAACATGACATCAATACCACATTCAAGCCTAGTTCCCACATGCAAGCCTAGTTCTATTACTATTCTAATACACTCATTTGAAACCCTTTACAAGAAGTCATCAATAACCTACTATAATCACTCACATATCTACAACCACGCATTCAAGCCTACCATTTTAACCACTTTATGACTCCCTTAAAGTCATCATCACTTAAAAAATTTCATGCCTATCTTAGCATCTCTACATCCACATTTGCATTAACTCCTACTAAAGGAGACACAGCTAAACTCTTACCTATATATTGCACACAACAAAATCTCATCTAGATCTCCCTCTACATCCATATCCTTAAACGGAATAATCATATTTCAATCATCACAATACGAAACACCCACTTTTCCCTCAATCTTCCCTAACTCATCTAGCGAGAGCTATGGGCTTTACTCAATATCATTTCTCTCAGGCCATCAACACTGGAACAGATAACCAACTTCGATAACGAAATACCCCATCTCCCCCTTAGGAAAAGAATTCTACTTTCTTATCTCCCACCAATTTCTTCAACTCTACCAATGACGGATCCAGGTCTTTCTTTTACTTAACATCTACCACTAAAGACGATTCGGATCCATTTTGCACAACCATCATCGGAACAACTCAAATAAAAGACTTTTGGAGTTGACATCCTTAACCCTCACAATATGATAAATGCAAGTCTTAGAAATTAATTTCCGAGCCTTAAGGCAAGAAATGAATTTACCCTTAACTACCGAATTATGGCCTTTCCATACAAGAATAGGCTCACTGGGGACTTGAAACTTGACCCTACTAGTTCTACAATCTATACAAGCATATGACGTATGCAACAAATTAACCCCAAGAATAATCATAAAAAATCTACCATGTCAAGCTCAATCAGATCACAAGGAACAAATTTGTGTAAGATAGGTACGAAGTTGGAACACTTAGGAATAGTAGATTCACTAAAACCACCATCGTATTTGGATTGACAAGTCCCACCTTTGCATTGAGCCGTCTTGGAATCCCTCCCTTTCCTAGAAGCCACCAGATAGTCCCTCATCTTATGCCCCATATCACCACACTTCTAGCAACCCTCTTTACCGGCCATGTATTCTCCTTGGAGAGTCCTACCATACCTCTCGCAAGGGGGAAAGAGATGTTCTTCCTTATTAGGCCTAGACACCGGGGAATTAGCAAAATATGAACTACTATCGATCTGTACCCTTTTGAAGTCTCTAGAATCCTCTCGTATAGCATTCTTTTTACTCACTCGTTTCCTTTTCTTACTACCCACATTATCAGGAGTCACCTTCTATTGATTCAACTCAGCGGTCACAGTTTGAGCCAATAATAAGATGCCATCACAAAATTCTGTATTAGTCACTTGTTCAACTAGAGGACTATTAGGTACTTGTTCCTCATTAGCATCAACCCCTCCTTGAATTGGAGCCTCGAGAATCGGAGGAACTTGGTCCTTGATAGCATCTGTTTCTCTAGGTACTTTTTGTTGTGGCATTATCTAGAGAACACGAAACTATTCATTAGATAAGGGATATCTTAGGATAACTCTAAGGCATGAGATGAATCATAAAAGAAAGGGAAAATTTCCTAAATGCCTTATAGTTTTTGATTCATAATTTTGGTGCGCTTCACAACCATAAATTTGACCCTATTTGATGTGGTATGTTATTCTTCGAGGATAATTCAAAACCTCAGGCTCTGATCTAAGTTTGTCATTACCCAAGCCTAGGGACTAGACGTGATATGGTGAAAGACGAATCCAAGGATATCTCAAATAAGCCTCTTAGCATTCACCAAAACCACCATCGGGTTTGGATTGAGAAGTCCCACCTTCGTATCGAGCCCTCTTGGAATCCCTCCCTTTCCTAGAAGCCACCGGATAGTCCCTCATCTTAGGCCCATATTACCACACTTGTAGCAACCCTCTTTATCGACCATGCATTCTCCTTGGTGAGTCCTACCACACTTCTTGCAAAGGGAAAAGAGACGTTCTTCCTTACTAAGACTAGATACTAGGGCATTAGCAAAAGATGAACCACTATCGGTCTACACCCTTTTGAAGTACCTAGACTCCTCCCTTATAGACTTTCTTTTTCTTACCCATTTCCTTTTATAACTACCCATGTTCACAGGAGTCACCTTTTGTTAATTCAATTGAGCGGTCATAGTTTGAGCCAATAACAGGATGGCATCACAAAATTCTGCATTAGTCAGTTGTTTGGCAAGAGGATCATTAGGTACTTGTTCCTCATTAGCATCAACCCCTTCTTGTATTGGAGCCTCGGGAATTGAAGGAATTTGGTCCTTGATAGGATATGTTGCTTTAGTACTCTTGTTTGAGTCATTATCAAGACAACATGAAATGATTCATTAGATAAAGAAAGTCTTAAGGACAACTCTAAGGCACAACATGAATTATGAAAGAAAGGGAAACTTTTCTAAATGCCTTATAGTCTCCTATTCATAATTGTGGCACACTTCATAACCATGAATAAGACCTTATTCAATGCGGCATGTTAGACTCCAAGGACTATTCAAACCCTCGGGCTCTGATACTAAGTTTTTCATAATCCAAGCCTAGAGTCTAGATGTGATACAGCGAATAAGAAATCCGAGGATATCTCAAACAAGCCTCTTAGCATTCATTTTGACTTTTCATCGGTAATGAAATTAATAATAGCAGAAATAAAAAGGGAAATAAGGACTATGGGAGATCATCATATCAAAAATCATAATAACTAAGGTTCATCATACATATGTCCAACAATACCTCTACCTTTAGACTTGACGGGGGATAAGACATGTCCCTAGCTCACCCTCAAATATAATAACAATGAAGTAACAAAATAGGTATCTTAATGTCTCAACATAACATAGGCTAGAAAGGGGAGGGGTATTATTCCTAAAACATGGGAACTCACCAAAAGTAGTTTTCAAGCGATCCAAACTAACCTCATAGAGGAAGAGGAGGAACACCAATCCCTACATGGTGATATCATGTAGGCAAAAGTATGCATTAGTACTTTGAATATACTAAATATATGAGTATGCAATTCAATATATCATGATACAATAAGGTGATGCAATGAACCATGCTAGAACCTTGCAATCATTTGAAATACTATTTGGAGTTATGAAGCTTAGTCAATGAAATATAGAAACCTTGATGAATCATGAAAGCAACTTAAACATTGTAGAAGTAATCATGAGTCATTATAAGAAACCATATACTTGTAAAGTACCATGAATTGTAAATAAGTATACCATAAACCTTTTGAAAGAAATCTTTAACTTTGGGATATCACATACTTTACTTTGTTATAGATATACTAGACATCATATAAAATATCTTAAACATTAATAGAGAGACCTTATACATTTGTAAAAGCGAACGTTAACCAATATAAACCATGTGAGGTATAACATGGAGTCCCAATGTTACCCTTACAGCGAAAAAAGGGGGATACTACTTGCCAAGGTAGACTCTGTCCTGCCTAAGTGGATCTACTAAGAGGGTGTGTAAAACAGGTACTCACCCCTAGTTCTTAGACTCAGGTACTCACCTCCAAGCCTCGATATTTTGGGTACTCACCTCTTATAAATTTGGGTATTCACCTCTATTCCCTTTATACCTATGATGGCATGTAGTTCTGGGACATGGGTATTCTCCCCTAGTCCAACTCGGTGCTAGGTAAGCTCTCAATGGAATAGAAAAACCATAAGACATAAACTCAACATCATGTGGGAGGAGCTATATATACTACCTGTCCACCATTTATAAAGTATAATCATAGAATAGCTACTTAAAACCTTTAGCGATTCAAGTATACAAGAATTGTCATTATTTCATAAAGAATTCTTCATTCATATCATTTCATCATCCTTTCATTTCATATATCACTTTTTGAATATAGATATTGCTTTCATAAACATTTATTTGGAGTCAAAAGCTTTCAAGATAGACTTCATTGAAAATATAGTAAAACTAGGTGGGTTCTATTCAATTCATTTTTCAAACATGCTTTTCAAAAGTACTATACATAAACATAATCAATTGAGTCAATTATAAACATACTTCAAAATGACCCATCATTCATTTCAAAGATCCATAATAACTTGAGATAAGATGTTACTTAAAATTCAAAATTTTATGCAATTAAGTAGTAATATAAGCTTATTTGAACATAATATCAATAATTTGAACCATAATCTAGCAATTTTAGAAGGATTGAACAATACCCATTTGAAAATTCACAAACCCAAGTTAAGAAATTAGGGCATTCATAGGTAGTAATCAATTTCATGCAATTTGAGTCAATAACCACCATTTCAATCATGCTTCATGATAGTAAGAATAAATTAGAAGTACCCAAAAATAATTAATACTTGAATTCGAAGGAATTAGTTAGAAATGGTTTTGGGACTCCATGGGTGGAAGAACCCATGAATGAAGAAAACCAGATACCTTAGGATAAAATTTAAAGAAAAACTTGATGCTTGGTCTTCAATGAAGAGCCTTGAATCCCTTGAGTTTGATAGGAATTTTTTAGGGGATGATTTGGATGGGAAGGGGATGAATTTTAGGGTTTTGGGTAGTCAAAAGAGTGGAAAATGACCCCAAAATATGTTCAAGTCTGTCTATATATGTTCAAAAAATTATCCAAGTATCCCTTACTTTAAACTGAAAATTTTTGCTAAATTTTGAACTAACTAGGAACAGGTCCACGATGCGGATGTGCTCCCCAATAGTTCATTTTTTCTGGAAAATAAAATTTGAACAATGATTGACCAAGTCTGCGATGCAAACTCGGCGCGCACCCTTATGGTTAAGAGGATATAACATTTTACTCTTAACTCCAAATAATATAATCTTAGTGTCATTGGAAAGAAGACTCAAAGAAATTTAATGTGGTAGGTTATGGGACACCTAATTCATTATATGCTAATATATATGGTTGTTTAAATTTGACCCTTATACGGACTTATACGAAAACATAGTCAATAGAAATTCTTTGGACTCGATTTGGCATTAGAGATCCCTTATGACCCAACACCACATCTAACACTCTTTAAATACTTAGTAATCGATACTAACTCATATATACAATTAGAAGTCATCTATTTAGATCTTATATACACATGAAGAATGTTTTGGGTCTTGGAGTAAAAAAGAATTTTGGGGTTTTACAAAGCGATAGAGAAACACTCATTTGAACTCATACCAAGTCATGAGATCCGCCTCTCTAGGTCTCTCACTTTTCCATTGATCAAACAAAATTTGGGCAACACCTTTCAATTGATACATAGCTAACTCTGCCCTCTCAATTGATCTAACCCCCATAATCTCCATGATCTTGTGAATGCTATCAATGAACTATTGTGGATCCTCTTCCACTTTGGAACCCTAAAAATCTGAAGGATTCATCCTCATGAAATTACGAACTCTTGTTGCCACCGTACCCATATTTGGGTTCACAAGAGAAACCACCTTACGATTGGCTTGAGCCATAATGGCTTGAGCAAGTATTTGAAAGGCCGCTTGAAACTCGACATTAAAAACTTGATCATTCAAAGGATCATTTGGAGCTTGTTGCTCTTCTTCAACCACATTCCTTCTAGAAGGGTATCTTCGTGGAGGCATTTATGAAAATCCCAAAGAACAAGCATTAGACAGAAAGACTTAACCGCTCTACCGCACAACATAGATCATGAAAGAGGTAAGACTTTCCTAAGATGTTTCATAGACTCATATTCATGGATGTGGTGCGCTTCAAACCAATGAACAAGACTCTACTTAATATGGCATGTTAGACTCCTTAGGACTCTTCTAAACCTTGTGCTTTGTTATCAAGTTTATCACGACCCGAACTAGGGCCAAGCTGTAATACGACGATCGGGATGCGAGAGACCCTAACCAAGCCATATTAGCATACATCGCATACATAAGGTAAAGATATATGATATTAATAGTGGAAGTAAAAACTCGAGGAAATGGAACTAAGGGATAGAATCAATCAACCAATCTCCGAATGGACTATATCGTAACATCGTCTATACATGCCCGAAATAATAGAAGAAGTAAAAATAGTAGCAACATGAAATAAAAGTCATTTCCCTCAATAAGATGAGGACTCACCAACTCTTGATATCTAAGCAACTTTAGTCACAAATAGGATGATCGACGCCCACCCCTACATTATAAGATAATGCAAATAAAATATATGTTAGTACATAGAAGGTACTAAGTATGTGAGATATACATGAACAAATAATAAGAATGTGAACAATATTCCATAAGATGCATGACCAATCATAATGAACATGAGTAAGGCTTAAAACATTCGAAAACATATGACACTCATGGTCAATAGAAGCATAAATCTTCATCATAAACTCATAGCTTTACATTTAACTTGTGTGGGATAAGACCTTAACTGACATCTTATACCATACGAGCTATAACATGGAATCTGATGGAACCCTCATCAAAAAGAGGGAGGCTACCTTGTTAGGGTATACTCCATCATTGTACTCAACTCAACTCAACTGTGCTATATGTGGATCTACTAGCTAGGCAATGAAGGCAATCCTATCTAGGCAATGTAGTTTGGGACTTTAGGTTGCTACTTACTAACTGGGTTGCCGGACCGAACCCCACCTAAAATTCCTCGGTACTTAGTCAATATTCCAATGGAAACTCATAAAATATGATCATAACATAATAGGGAAATATAGTAACTACATATCAATCAATATTTATAAAACATAGTAGGAGTACCTCATTAACTTTAATGATTCATAAGAATCCATAACTTCGATGAGAATTATACTTATCACCATTTTTATTATAATTGTGGCATAATTGGACTTATCATACCATAATAACTTTCTTTAATCGTAACTTTATCATCATCATCAAAAATATAATCTTAACTTTAAATCATGAAAACTTTGCTTAAAAATCATTGAACTCATAATCAATTCATGAAAATCATCTTTGAACCTTAAAATCATAACTGAGATAGCTTTATGCATGGGCATTTATAATTCAACTTAAAATCATAAAATTCATGTAGAAACATGCTTAGAATAATCATTGATAATAATTCAAAATGAAATTGAAACAGCCCAATGCAATTCATCAAAACTAGAGTTCATAAACCAATTGAAAATTGAAGGAAGCTTGAGAAAACTTTGGGACTCCATGGGTTAAAGGAACCCATGAATCAATCCCCACATATCTTGATTGAAATTACTCAAAATTGAAGAAGAAACCTTGGTGAAATTTAAAACCCTAGCTTGAATCTTGAAGAGGAATCCTTGAGAGAATTTGGTTCTTACCTTGGGAAAATTTAGAAGAATGTTTTAGAATGAGAGAAATTTTAAAGGATTGGGTAGATATAGGGTTGAACTTAGCAATAATTGTGTCTAGGTTCATTGAACCAAATTTAGGAAATGACACAAATATTCTTCATTAAAACTCGAACTTTGACCCTTCGAAATGACTTTATGAGCCGTAGAAATGATGATGAATCATCTTGATGACTCGTCTTGTAGGACTGAGAAAAGAGCAAGATTTTGAGTATCTGAAGTTTGTAAATGAGTCATAGAACTCATCTTGTTGATGAAAAATCATCATTTGGACTCGTCCTGCAGGTCCCAAAACCTATAAACTTTAAGGGTCTATGAACGTCTGGTTACGAGTCATGGCTACGACTCATAACAATTCCTACGAATCGTCCTGTCAAGTCGTAGACTTGACCTTGAGGAACTGCTAAAACATGGACCCTGATGTTTTGGAATGAGTAGTTCTTATGACTCGTCAACAGGAAAAAGACTTATCTCGTTGAGTTGTAGAACCTCTCCTGAGGGTAACACTGTACAATGCTCAAGGGGTCACTCTATAACTCACTCTTATGAGACGTAGAAAGCTCTACGAGTTGTAGAGTGTCTCGTAAACATGTGTCAGTTCAAACTTTTGAGAAATTTTTCTTTGGTTCCAACTTTATGACTTTCGAGGTCTTACAACAACCCACCAACACACTTTAAAACTCCTTTTCATGCCTTCTTATAAGAACCTTTGATAATCAACCATTTCATAAAATTAAGAGTCAATATAAGCCAATATAGGTAAATAAACTTTAAATAGACAATAAACTATGCATTTGGAATCATGATATAAAAACCCATAAGATTTCACCATTTGGAATTGAATTGCTAAGTTTAGAAAATACTTGGGCTCCATGGGTGGAAGAACCCATGAATAAGACCCACATACCTTGGGAAATAAAATCCTAATGCAAGCTTGGAAATAATGGAGACTTGAAGAACCTTGAATGAAACCCTTGGGAGAACATTTTGTGTT
The DNA here is from genome assembly GCF_947179165.1 of Solanum dulcamara. Lineage (NCBI taxonomy): Eukaryota > Viridiplantae > Streptophyta > Magnoliopsida > Solanales > Solanaceae > Solanum > Solanum dulcamara. The sequence continues at coordinate 45,238,390 of NC_077239.1, read as the reverse complement.
TGATTCTAAGTGTGAGAATAAGAGATTGGAATAGCTTAGGGTCCTTAGATAGAGTCAATGCAATCCCCAAAATGACCTCACTTTGTTGTTAAAATACATAAAAAGACCAAAATATCCTTTTTAAAACTAGTCGGACTGGGCTTCATAGAGGACCCATCACAGTCAGTGGTGTAGGACCTGCAGGGGTGACCACCTCGGAACACACCACGGTCCGTGAAAAGTTCCACGCCCCATGGTGGTCACTCATGGTCCTTGCCTTGGAAAGTTTTCTAAGGCCTTAGGGGACGGGTCACCAAGGAGGGCACTACAGTCTGTGGTACCTCACCATGGTCCTTTCCCTATATGGTTGGGTTTTAGAACCTCCACCACGATGGCTCACCACAAGGCGTGGTGCGAACCACGGCCGGTGATGGCCTTTTGTGGTCATCAACCAATGTCAATTTTCTGCATTTCTTTGCAAATTTCATTCTTTGTTCTTTGTATTAGGACTTTCCAACTTCTAGGGTCTTACAATATCTCCCCCTTAGGAACATTCATCCTTGAATGAGAATCATTAGCATAGAAAAGAACACGGCATGAGGATTAGCAACCCACATAAATACAATGACACTTGAAATGCCTAAACATGAGATATATAGGCTTAGCATAAAACATGACTTTAAAATTCAATGTCATGAACATGCACGCATATGAAGACTTAGGAAAATCTAAAACGTAGGAGTCTTAAACATTTGAGAATGAATAACTTAGTACCTTAGGCTTGAGTAGAATGAAAAAGATGAGGATATCACTTTATCATATTCGCTTCCGCTTTTCATGTAGAGATTTCAACTTGTTGATTTCTCCAAAGGACTTTGACGGATGCAATTTCCTTGTTCCTAAATCTCTTAACATACCAGTCCAAAATTTCAACCGAGACCTCTTCATAGGTTAAGTTTTCTTCAACATTCACTACTTCCAATAGGAAAATAAAACTAGGATCACCCACATATTTTCTCAACATAGACACATGAAACACCGGAATGAACCATAGTCATTTCCAAAGGCAACTCCAACTCATAAGCAACCTTGTCAATACGTCTCAAAATTCTATAAGACCCTACATACCTCGGGCTCAACTTTCCTTTTTTACCAAAATGGACTACACCCATCATGGGTGAAACCTTGAAGTATACCCAATCATCCACATTGAACTCAAGATCTTTTCTCCTTGTATCAAAATAGGACTTTTGACAACTTTGAGCCATCTTCAACCTTTTTCTAATGACTCTCACCTTATCCAATGCATCAAGCATACACTTATATGATATAGGAATGGTTCAATATAAGAAAATTTTCACTGAATTCTTTTTTATGGAGTTGCAACTATCCATTACAAAACAAAAAATTACATTCTTACAAGTAAGGCTAACAAATCAGATCATGATATGATCAAGTGCTTTCTGGGTCATCTTAAAATTGGGACCCAACAAGGTCATCTCACCCACTTCAAATCAATCAATTAGAGACCTACATCGTCTCTCATACAAATCCTCAAATGGTGCCATCTCAATACTTGAGTGATAGCTATTATTATAGGCGAACTCAATAAGCGGTAGATGATCATCCTAACTCCCTTTGAACTCCAATACACAAACCCTTAACATATTCTCTAGTGTTTGAATTGTCCGTTTGGCTTGCCCATCCATTTGAGGATGGAATGCGGTACTTAGCTTCACTTTCGTACCAAGACCCCTTTGAAATGATCTCCAAAAATGAGAAGTGAATTGGGTACCATGATCCGAAATAATTGACAAAGGTGTTGACACCCAATTTTTGTTCTCCGTATTTAATTAATTAAGCCTCCGTATAATAATAAATATTATTTTAATAATAATAAAAATCTTTTTTTATTATACTATATGCTAAATCCTTTTTTAATTTCTATATATATATATTAGTTATTTTGTGGTGGTCCGGACCGCTCAGTTTTTCTATGAGTTATCCTTTCCTAATTAATAATGGTTCGAGTCGTTACATTTTGTTCTATCTTTACGCGAGCCTATTATGAGTCTGATTCAAGTGTGAAGGATTAGGTGAACAATACTATAATTTAAGGTGTGCTAATTAATTTACTTATTTATTCAATGTTTTTTTAATTTTTTTTAATGGATGTGGAATCTACCTAATGTGTTAAAATATAGGGCCATTAAGTGGGAATATTGAAATTGTAGGAAAGGTTAAAAGGCATTTGAGTAAATATGTTTTAGTGGTTGCTTTATTGAAAATTTGAGTAGGTATGTTTTCATGGTTGCTTTATTGGGACCTTTGATAGGGACAAGCCCATTGCCCCTTTGTTTTCCTCTTATCGAGATCCCCCAATATAACATCTCGTTAAGGTGTAAAAGAGTGTTTCTATTATCTAGGGTATGAAAGTATTTTTTTTGTAAAAACTCTTTTTCATTTTTATTCGGCAAGATTGCTTGTGAGTGCACCATGCACATCTTTGGTTCCTCATTTCTCTTTTTCATTATGTCAAGAATACTCTTTTTTTCCTGAATTCTTCCCAAATAAATCATCGTGCACCTTTATTATCTTTTCTATAGCCTCACTGCCAAATCTACTTTTTGATTATTACTTTCTAGTTTCATTTTATATGCTCTTAGATAGTAGGCCATGGAAATTATGGGAGAATTTTCAAATATTTATGATTTAAAATTTAAAAATATGTGTATAATAATAATAATAATTAAAAAAAACTTTGATAAAAATATGAATTTTTTTTGATAAACTTTCTCATTTCATTCAGTAAATTTATTTCATAAATATTATTTCTTATATAAATAAAAATATATAAATATGTAAATATTTGCTACATGTTTTATTATTTTTGAGAAATTTATACCAAGTAATAGCGTTCTTAAGAGTTAAATCATTTTCGATCAAATACATTTTCTCTATTGTTAAAAATAAATATTTTTCATATATTATTCAAAATTAGGAAGCTTAATTATTAGTTACTAATTGAAACCAGTTTTATTTTTAAGAATGACCATTTTTTGTCAAATAAATTAGTCTTACAAAGTAATTATTTTCAAATTAACTAATTATGGCTATTTAATAAAGAAGTGATTTATAATTTAATTAGGCTAATTTGAGTAAAAATTTGGCAATCCAAATTCCCTAAAAAATGTTAATCTGCGTATGCCACGTAGAATACACATGAATTGTGTGTTTCTTCAGTTTAATCTCATCCCTTCAATTTGATCTAATGGCCCTCATAATTTAGCCTTTTTTGAACTTCTATTTTTGCTTTTATATATATTATATTTTTTTAACTCTTGATTTATATTAACCGTCCGATCAAACGATACAGCTCAAAACAAGTTAGAAAACTTTTTCAAAATCAAAACACCACCCACTCTCCTCACCTTTCTCTCTTCCCCAAAGAACCCAAATTTCAATGGCTATTCCCCAATTTTTTAGAAAAAATCATAGATCCATGATTTATTCTTCTTCTCCGTATCTTTTCCTTGAAAATCTGACTTTCACCTCACCACGGTCGCCTGCCATTATCGGCGGAATTTCCGCCAAGCAATTTGTCAAAGACAAAGAAAAAAGGTAAGATTTGTAAAATCTTTTCTCACCTTCTCCGTGTTTGGAATCATAAATGACTTCGGTTTTTTGTTCAAATTCGGATTTTCAAGTCTGAATTTTTCGATAAATAACCATATTTTTCACCTCAAAAAGGGGACTCAGAACTCACAACCAAAGACACACACAGATTTACGAATCTACTAGTTTTACTATTTTCTTTTTGTCTTCTCTGATTTTCGAGTTTTGAGTTTCTGGCCAGAATCTTTCAGACGTCAAAGCCTTAGTTTGCTTCTCAACACAAGGTAAATCCTTTCCCTATATGAGTTTCTTTTCCTCCACGCTCTTTAGGTGCTTTATGTAGTGTAATTTTAGTTTGTGTTTCTTTGTCTCGGTTTCTCTTCCTCTCAATGTATATCTCTATGTTATTCTAGCATGCTTAAGTAGTTAGTCGACAATAGCTATGTTCATAATTGCGTCTTTATGTTTAGCTTAGTTCATTTATGAATGATGTAGAGTTTAAAAGTTTGATCTATGCTTTATTCTAGCTTTGGAATGAATTATAGGTTTGTAAACAATAAATTTTCGAGCCGAGAAAAATAAATAATCAAGATCGGAAAATTGGAGTAACAAAGTGTAATATTTGATTTCAAAATATAGTGCATGTTATAATTTTTATGATAATTTTCTGATTCTTCAAATAATATGGAATATGTTGAACTTGAATTTGATTTAGAGTCAAGAACTTGAATAGCTTGATCTTGAATCTTCGTTTTCAAATTTGGATTTGAATTATTCGTCACGAACACTTGTATGGTTATGACGAATAATAAATATGAACAAGTAACTTGATCATGAACTTCTTGATATTTTCATTCGTTCTTGATCTTGAACTTGAGCTTGAATTTGATTACCTTGAACTTTGTAGCTTTGTAGAAATTTTATGGTCTTTGATCCACGAGCTCTCTTCTTGCGTATTGTTCTTGAAAACCTCCCCTCCGAGAATAATGAGGACCCCTATTTATAGTTGTAGGGAGTGGTATGAGGGAGTGATTTGATTGGTTGATTTGAACTGACCAATCATATTTCTTTGGTGAAAAGCTTTAATTTGATTGGTCAGAACATGTCACATATACACGTGACATTATTGTAGTGGCTCATTTAATTTGACTTAGATTGTCACATAACTTCGACACGTGGTATAATTTTAGTGGCTTATTTAATTTGACTTAGATTGTCACATAACTTCGACACGTGGCATGATTTTAGTGGCTTATTTAATTTAACTGGGATTACCACATAATTTTGGCACATGACATGATTCTAATGGCTCATGTAATTTGAATTGGATTTCCATATAACTTTGACACGTGGTGTGATTTTAGTGGATCATTTAATTTGACTTGGATTGCACATAACTTTGACTCATGATGTGCTTTTAGTGGATCATTTATTTGACTTTGATTGCCACATCATTTGGACTATTTTCTTGAATTTAATATAGTCCAAATTAATTTACGGATTTAAATCCAATATAATTTTAATGTTTACACGGTTACTGGATCATTTGGGTATGTTATTGTTCATATTTATTTGCTTGTGAATCCATTGTACGATCCGTGTCTTGAAGTTAGAACTGATTTGCTACAAAGGCTAATATTTTTGCTTATGTTTTATTTTATTTCCTTGGTTGTTATATTTCAATATAATTCTTTGGTTCTTTCTGTTATAGCCAATATGAATCTGTGCTGTCGTTCCTTAACTACTGTTTGGAATAGTTTGAAATGCTCTTCAGATCGACCGTAAAACACTTGATGTCTAATTTGGTTTTGTTTGGGTTCAGTGTCATAAACTCTTATCAATACTAGACTAATCTCGTGTAATGGGGAAATCTAATCTTTGTTCTTATGTTGTATTCCCTAGCTAAGCCTACAACAGTCCTTTAACTATACGATAAAATTAATTTTATTCTCGAGTTTAATTCAAGACTTTTCAATACCCTATTAGTTGCTGTCTAGAAAAGGGATTCATTAACTTAATGGTTGTATTTCTTCATAGTTTGGGCAAGAATTCATCTTCCTGCACATTGGTTAGTGGTTTAAACTTGTCTTATTTTCTTCAACATTTAAGAAAGTCATTAATTATTCTCTCATTTACTCATCATGGGAGTTGGTTTAACTTATTAAAATTGTGCTCCCTTTGGACTGTTAGTTGCTCGCCCTATTAAGAAAGTCTTATTTCCTTCAACATCTAAGAAAGTCATTAATTATCCTCTCATTTCCCTGTTAACTCTTTTCTCTATTTTATTAATGTTGTGTTGTTGTATATATTTGACCAGTTCTGCATTTGGACCTATTTGGTTTCTTATTTTGGCAATGACACTTCATAATGAGATGATGTCTTAAAATCCAAACAATAGCATGACTTATCTTTAAGATACCCGCTGATAAAATGAACCAGTTCTATTAAGATGCCTCGTTTGCTATTAGTTTGTTACATGTTGCCTCGTAGGTTCCTCAATCCATTTAAGTTGTTGTCAGCTTCTTTATTATGAACCTCTTCCATTAACCCTCTTATGTTGGATATGTGAAATAAGATAATGGCTTGAGGTTTCAGTTGAGTGTTTGGTTATATGGATTGCATGTTTGCTTGTGTTTGAATTCCAATATTAGCAGGTCGTTTTATTTTAATTAAAATGCCACTGTGCTTATAGCGGGTCATGATCACATTTTAAGTTTACAATAATACATGTGATCTCATTTCAAAGTTGCTTTTTTATAACTTGCATTTTTATATCACCTTAAGTTCACTTTCACATGCTTTTGTCTAGGCATGATCACATTTTGAGTTTATAATAATACATATGATCTCATTTTAAAGTTGTTTTTTTACGACTTATATTTTTATATCACCTCAAGTTCGCTTTCACATGCTTTTGTTTATTTAATTTTTATTTCATTTATTATTTTATTGGTCCATAATATGGTATTAATTATTTTCTCCTCTTATGTTTCATGTACAACCGGAGTGCTAGAGTTTCTACTTTTGAACTCGTTTTGGCCCAAAATATTGGCCCAATAGCTATTAGGATCGTTAGAGCGCGGAGTCTTGTAAATTAGGAGTCAACAACCTTAGCCTTCCTCGTTACTGCCTTGATTATGTTTCTCTTGATACATTAATTTATTTATATATATGTTTACATCTATGTGATATTGATACTAATCTCTATTCTTTATTGAGATTTTTATGTGAGCTAATATTATTTGTTAATGAGTTTAATAGTATATTTAGAATAAAAAATGAAAAATACTCTTTAAAAATAGTTGAACGTTTAGTCTACTTGTCAATATTTATTTAGGCTTTTAAGTTAAGGAAAGGGGATAAGAAGACTTATTGCTTAAAATTTTCAAATGTGTAAGAAATTAGTTTAAAGGCCAAGATAAATTATCTTTAGAAACAAATTTCCAATTAAGAATAGATATGGTCTCATATCACATTTCTGCTAAATTAATATGGTTATAGAATGAATCTCAATAGTTAGGTCATTCTAGATTATTTTATTTAATTCTCTTATAAATTATTTTGTTATTATTATTTTAGGCCATTTAGATCTTTTTTTTAAAAGAAAAAGATATGATTTATCATTATTTCCCTTCATACCAAATATATGGTCTAGGTACTTACTAGTTTTCCTACTGTATTATTTCAAGATTTCAGATTTATTAACAGGTTCAAAATGCAAGGTACATACATATATATGTCATACACACAAAGTATATATTTTATTTTAGATTAATTTTCACTACACTTGATGTATTATTTTGTTATACACAACATATTTTTCAATATCTACTATCCCTTTTATGAAAAAAAAAATCTTCATACTTTATTACACACATTATTTTATTACATATATATCCATTGACATTTTGTCCTTACACATAAATAAAAAAAAATAAGATCTCATAAGCTTTGAACAACATACATATGCATATTTTATTTTATAGTAAATAGGTGTAAGATCACAAACTTTACATAATGTTTCAACACTTTTGTGTTATTATTATTTTTATGAAAACTCCATTTTTATCGAATATTTGCTCAAATTATATTTACTATACATCAGACATATTGCTATATTTTACATCTCATCTATTCCCATTTATTTATTTATTTTACATCTTAATTCTATATATATATAAATAAAGTAACGAATTTTCATACCCTTTAAACTCAACTTTTATATATAGAGAGATTATAAATTTTCACATATTTTAAATACATTTATTTTTTTAATTCATTTTTACAATAGATATATTACTATTAAATTTTTCATAGATATTGTACACATATATATAACATATCTTGTATTTTGTTTTTATTTTTTTTCAAATTAATGAAATTTTTTCGTATCAATATTTCCTAAAGTAAATAAATGTATAAAATAGCCCTAATCATTTTTTCTAAAACTAAATTTAAGGACTATCTTCGGATAAGCTTTGAGGGATGCTTAACACCTTCCCCTCGAGTAACCAAAACTCTTATCTAGAATCTCACTGGTTTCATAAATCAAAACATAGTTTACATTTATATTTTTGTTAAATGGTTTTCCTAATCTTTTTCTCAAAATTAGGTGGCGACTCTAAACAATTTTCAAAATAAGAGACATAGCTATTTTATGTTGCGTACTATTTTGACCAATTCAAAAATGGGGTGCGACAAAAGGCACACCATGCAACCTCACCGATTCCCAGATATACAACTAAGCATAATCTTTGGCACTATAAGATTTCTTGATCGGTAGAAAGTGAGCCGACTTTGTCATTCTATCAACAATCACCCAAATTGAATCATCATGTTTCCGAGTACGAGGCAAACCCACTACAAAGTCCATATTCATATCTTCCCACTTTCAAGTGGGAATTTCAATGTCTTGGGTTAGGCCACCCGCCCTTTGATATTCGGTCTTAACTTGTTGACAATTCAGACTTTCGGCCAGGAACATTGCTATGTCCTTCTTCATGCCACTGCACCAATAAAGCTCTTTTATGTCTCGATACATTTTTTTTGAATCGGGATGAATAAAGTATGAAGAATTATGAAACTCCTTCAAGATCAAATGTAACACCCCCCTCCCCAAAATTTCTCCCTAAGATTTAAATCTTTCTTGTATTCGTGTAGGGTTGAACTCAATTATTGTGAAGCGTGTGCATGAGTTAGGATGAGTTCCTAAGTAATTAAAGAGTGTTAGAGGTGATATGGGGTCATAAGGGGTCCTTAGAACCAAGCTAAGTCCAAAAGAATTCGTCTTGAGTAAGTTGTTGAAGGAGTTTGTATAAGGGTCGACTTCTAACAACCATATCATTTCAAATATGACGATTTGGGTGGCCCACGACCTATTAAATTAAAGGTCGTCGAGTCTTCTTTCCAACGCCACCAAGAGTGTATTTTTTGGAGTTCGGAGTCAAAAGATATGACAATCCTAAGATGGACTAGTACTGCAGGAATTTCAGGCCTGGGCTGTGACTGCAGGAAAACTGGGCTTGGCGCCGCAGTGGCGCGACGCGCCACTATCGCGCCACCAGGAACAAGCCTCAGTAGTTTGGTCCCTGGCACGGCGCGTCACTAGGAGATATGCGGGTTTTTTAAGCCTATTTTCTAGAACCCAGAAAATATGGGCTTGGCGCTGTAAGAGCGCGACGCACCACTATCGTGCCACAAAATAGCCTCAATAGTTTAGTCCCTAGCGCGATGCGCCACTATTGGGTTGCAGGGTTTTTTTAAGCCTATTCGACTTGGCACTGCAGTGGCGCGACGCGCCACTATCGCACCAAGAGTGTTTTTGGCCTATTTTCCAGATTTTTGAGAAAGGGCAATTTGGGTATTTCTCCAAATTATATATACACAGCCTTGAATGTTTTTGGGACCATTTTTCAGTCCCTCTCTCTCTCTCTAAAAGCCCTAATATTTTTCCTCTCTTCTTCTTCTTCTTCTTCTCCAAATCCTTCTCCAACAAAGGGTGCCTTCAAGAGTTTCAAGGATTCAAGCCTTCCATTGAAGACCTAACATCAGGGTTTCTTCAAAGTCTTCAAGCAAGGTATGTAAGGCTAACCTAAAAGGTGGATTAAGTTCTTCCATATGCCCATAGATGTGTTGGATAGGAGTTGTGAAAGACTTGAACCTTCTAGAAAGGTTTTCTTGAAAGTTTTCCTAAACTATAGAATGTTTTTAGATACTATTGGTTGATTGATGATTTTAGTGACTTGAGTTACTAAATAGTTATCTTTCATATTATTGACTATAAATGTATCTTTGGATATAAATTTATAGGTATTGACGGTATTCTTGAGTTGAATTTTGTTGGGAGTATAGATTCATGTCTCATTCACATGAACCCAAGATAAGATTTCTTTGTCATAATTGTCTTGAGGTTGAGATTGATGGTTTTGTGTATATGTGTGTTGATTGGAATGAAAATAATGAATTGGATAGTTAAGAATGTCTTTTTGCTTCTATAAATTGAACATATGACTAAAATAAGGATTTTTGGAGTAGATGTTTGACAATTGATGTGATGATGATATTTGACAATGATGTTATGATAATGTTTGATGATGATGATGATGATGTAAATAATGATATTTGACGATAATGTGAATGAAGAGGTTATATTGATGAGAATATTGTGTGATGAAGTGGATTGGAGTCTAATGTGATTATGTGGTATCTGATTTGCATAATTTGAGTTGATTGGAGTCTTATGAATATTTTCAAAATAAATGATCTTTTGAGAAGGAGCTTTAAATAAAGAATGTGTGAACCTTTTTGCATAAACTATTTATATACTATTTTGAGTCTAAAGAATGATTATTTTCATCTATGATTTAAAAAGAGTTTAAGCCTGAGTTGAGTTTGAGAAGTCCTTTAATTATATTTGAACACGAGTATTTTGAGTATAAATAAGTTGAGCATTTCTACTTTAAAAATGTCGATTTTTGAGATTGAGTCGAGATTGTACAAATTTTAAAGAGAAGGATTTGATGATTTGAGATGAGTCGATTTGAAAGAAGGTCCAATGAGGGTAGATTTGAGTTGAGTTTTGAAAAGAGTCCAATGAGACTAAATGAGTATTTTGAGTATCTTACTCACTTGATAGATATGAGCATATTGAGTCTTGGGAGGAGTATCGAGCATCTAATTGGGTAAGAGTATAGTCCATACTCAAACCAATAAACTACGTCGCTAAACGTAGGAGGGGATGGAACCGTTAAAGTCGGATGCTTCCCATGGGATTGAACTATTAAAGTCGGATGTTTCCCATTTTATTGTCTTGACATTATAGAACTTGGTTGGATTGGATCCATGATTGGTTGATCGTTCATACTCTGGCAAAGTATAGATGGACGTGGAAACAACATCAGATTGTTGTACTATCGCTCGCTCATACGACGATAGTTTTCGGTTAGAAAAACTCTCAATTGAATGGATTGTGCTTGATATGATTGGCTTGATTGTAATTGTAGATGATTGTGTTGAATTGTAAAACATTGCATAGTTTAATTTGCATATTTATTGAGTTGAGTCCTTTGAGTTGATTGTTGAGTTGATGGTATATGATTGGATTGGGTTAGACGAATTGTGATTGGATTGTACATGATTTGATTGGATATATGATAGGATCGGATTAGAGGATATGTGATTGACTTCGAGCTAACGTTATATTATTGGAGTGGATCGGATGATATATGATTGAATTAGATTGAATGATTTAATTAAATTGTATTGTACATGATTAGACTGGATTGGATGGTTTATGATTGGTCTCTTCCTAACTGTGTTCTTACTTTAGAGTTATGATACTTTTATTGAGTCTCTCTTATCTTTCTGATTTGAGATATTTGGACCGATGCTATTCTTCCTTGAGGTATGTTTCATTCTGCCATATTATATACTTGTACATTCTATGTACTGACGTCCATTTGGACCTGCATCGTTTCATGATGCAGAGACAGGTTTAAGAGATCGTCAATAGAAGCACCATTGAGGATCTATACACACTCAGCATATTGGTGAGTCCTTCCCTACATCCGGAGGACTAAGCTTATATCATTCTTGCATCGAGTTGGCCTTTTTCATTTTGATTTGAGGTAACCATGAACATGTCATTGGCACCAATTAGATTATAGTGATAGAGACTTCATAGACTAGATAGTGATGGGTCGATTGAGTATTTCTTTCCTAGAATTATTCTTGTCCAACGATTTTTAAATGACAAATATTGGAGTTGATTTGTTGGCCCATGACCTTTATTCTTTGAGTTAGATTGACGATTTGAGTTGCCCGCCAAATATTCTCTTTATTTTAAGTCTTCCGCTGATTGAATGGATAAACGGATATCTGATCAGGCTATGTGGTTCGCTTGGGAGCCAGAAATGGTTTCTGAGTGCCGGTTACGTCTAGGGTACCCTCTCGGGGCGTGACATCAAAATCCTTAGGCCATCCACATCCGGAACACATAACTGACATTGGTAGAGAAGTACCCCATCTCCCCCTTGTGAAAAGACGACCTTTACTTTCTTGTCTTTTACGAACCTCTTTAACTCTACTAACGTCGGGTTAAGGTCTTATTTTTTCTTAACATCCATGTAATGACCCTCCAAGTCATTTTTCTAATACTACTTTTGTTTTTAAATTTATAGTATTCCTATAGAAACACTAGGTCATTTATGACTTACTAGCGCCAATAGCTCGATCGCCTGGTCGTTCGTTTAGAAGCACAACATGATGCATATCCGCTCTTAGTACAAAGACGTGCAAGACTTTTTCCACAAAGAGCGGTATGCGAATGATGCATAATTATTTTCGTATTGGAGGAGTCGTTCGGTTGAGTTTTAGACCTATTTTCCTATTTTGGACCTTCTATAACTTGAAAAGTTGACTTCGGTCATAACTTCAGGAAAACAACCTTAGAACAGAATTCTAGCGGTTCCATCAGCTCTGGAATGGCAAAATTAAACTAGGAGCATGATCGGCATGAGTATCGAGGCCATTTGGCACTTTTGATTTTGAAATTTGGCCCATGGTTGACTTTGGTCAATATTCTCAGAAAATATGCTCAAATGGAAAATTTGACTGCGGGGTTAGCTTCAAAATATCGAGTTTTTTCTAGAACGACCCTTCGTTTGCTTTCCGAGGATTCTAATCTAATCTTGAGGTCCATTGTGCAATTAGGTTCAAAATGGCACTTAGGTATGGGACCCACTTTCAGTTGTAATAACCTCGCATGAAAATTTCAACTACGCCATTGAGTCTAAAATGTTGAATTTGGTATGGTAGCATATCTCGTTTGCACACACGGGATTTTGAATGAATTATGAGCACTCCATCGGAATATTTGAACTTAGTAGAAATCAACTTTTCAACTGATATATGGTGCAGGATAAATTGTTCTCCGTGATCGCAGGCCCTTGGACGCATTCGAGGAGACCCAGATCTTTGTTCTCCACATTAGTGGGGCCAAGGCCGTGTTTACGGAGGTATGCCTCTTTTTCCTCCATGTTCACAGACCACTGGCCGCGTTTGCGAAGGCAAAACCTTGGTATTTTAATAAAAGACCAAGGACGAAACTCAACATTATTTCCCAACTTCAAACATCAATTTCTCCTCCATTTTTCAATCACATTTGGTCATCCAAAGGTCTAAATTCAAGGAAATTGCATGGGGAATCCATGGTGAGCTTGAAAACTTATTTAGGAGCTTTATGTGAGGTAAGTTGTTAATTTAGTTGTTGGTTTTAGTCATTTTCGGATTGAAATTGTGTTTAATTTTGGAGGATTGTAACTTGGCCATTTAGCTCCATTTTTAGTGATTTTTGAGGCTAAGTTGTGGGGTTTTCCCCAAGGAACTTCATGGTAAATTTATTCTGAACGGGTGAGCTTCTTTTTGAGAAATCACTGATTATAGATGCTGCCAAATTTATCTTCTTAACTTGAATTGTGAGAATTTTGTTGCATGATCAATTTGGGTTGTTTTCCAATCCCGAATTGTGTTGTAATTTGATCCTTGAGATTGGGGTGCTATTTTAGACTAGTTTTTGGGGTCAATTCAGGAATTTTGGATGTGGGTCTCACATTTTCTATTTTAGATTCCGAAATTGGTCCATTTCCAAATATTCTAAAATTAGCATCTAAACGACCGTAATGACATTGCGATTCTATTTTTGATAGTGTTGCAGTGTTTTGAGGTCATTCAAAAGGAAAAAGCTTCAGCACAGTAATTTAGAGCACACGTGTTCAACCTACAAGTAGGCTATGACTTTTCTTTCTTTAGATTGAGACAGGATGTGTGAGAGCATGATGATATTGTAGAATTTGGGTTGGGTAGCTTGTTTTTACATCTTATTTGTTAGAAATCATGTTTTAGGATTTTATTGGTTTTTTTGGGTAATTGGAAGCATATGATCCTTTTCGTTATTTGTCACTATTGTAAGACGAGTTGAATGCCTATGATGTTGATATTGTGGAGCATGTTGTCCTTAGTTTAGGTTGTATACTTGCTTTAGATGCAATGACATCGATTCGGTGGGCTTAGATTCTTGTACAATGGCATAGCGGACTAGTGTCTGGTAGTTAGGCCTTAGCTAGATGGTAACGTTACTCTTATTAATGACCATGTCCATAATTCCTTATGATCGTGACCTTCTAGATGCGTTTATGACACTAAAATTTGTGATTGTTTTATTTTGATTTTGGTTGAAGCCTTGGCGATATATCAGTTGATTTATTAGGGAGGATATTTCAGAACTATTAGTATCTATTTGGAAAGAAATATATTCAACACCATCGGATAAAATATCTGTGAGCATCTAGGTACCCCGTCTCGGCCTCCATCCTAAAATTCCATCGGAATGCCTATAGGTACTCAGCCCCAGCCTCTACCGACTTGCTAGTATGGTGAGCATCTGGGTATCCAGCCCCGACCTTGATTGTATTGATGTATAATGGCGAGTATCAAGGTACCCATCCCCGGCCTCGACCATATTAAATATTCAGGCGAGCATTTATGTCCCAATCCCTACCTCGATCTCTAGAGCATTCTTGGTTTATCGATTCTTGGAGATTCTTGGGTCGAAAATGACATGGTTCTTCAGTTCTTGGCATCGTAGATTCTTGGTTCCTTGCCTTGGTAGTTGTAGCTATACTTTGTACTTGGTGGACTTATGGGGGTTCATCCAGATTTTAATTTAAACTTGTGTAGGAGTGTCCCAGCAGGGCTTATAGGGTACCACTCGGGTATAGCTAATTGCAATTCTCTTAGATGGTACCTTCTCTACTTTAGATATTTATTATGAATCCTATTTAGTCTTATTCCTCTATTTCATATTGTTTTACACTTTCTTTCTCAATCAACCTATGATGCCTACTAGGCACCTGTTGACTTCTTACTCATACTACACTCAGCATCTACTTTCATGATGCAGGATCTAGCACCAGCTACCATCGCAGATAGATTGAGCCTATTGTAGTCAGCTTCGAAGACTAGGGTGAGTACTTTATGTTTTGGGATTATTTCTATCTCCTTCAATATGGATGGCCTATCATTTACCTTTTTGAGACTAGCCAGTTGTTGTATATACTTTAGTACACTTTTGGGACTTGTACTCGTCTTTTATTTTGTAATAGCTTCGTATTTATAACCTTTAAGTTCTGGGAGGGATCTTTAGTTGTATACATCATGTTTTGGTTTGCTTCTGCTTATTTATTCCATTTATTTTAGAATTTTTTCATTCTTGATTTATTTCTACCCTCAAACCCATTACTTGTCATTCTAGGTTTACAAGTTAGCTTACCTACTAGTGGGTTATAGTAGGTGTCATCATGACCTGAGAAATCAGATCATGACAAGTTGGTATCAGAGCCCCAGGTTCGTTAGTCTCACTTGTACATAGCTAACGTCTAGTAGAGTCTCATGGATGGTTGCAGAGACATCCGTAACTTATCTTTGGGAGTCTACAGGATGTCATTAGGAATGTTCTCTATGATTATATCATTTTGTGCAGTTTTGTGTCTTATTGGTTTCTTGAAAATTCATTTGTTTCACTCTTTTCTCAGGGATGGTTCGTACACGCGATACCACAAGTGGCGATGACCCACCAAGGTCAGGCAGGCCTAGAGGCCAACCATGTGGCATAGGAAGGGGAGAAGCACCAGCTCCCGATCCAGATATAGCTCTTGAGCATGTAGATGAGCACTAGAATGCCCCTATTCCTCCTCAGTCGGAGGGGCCACTACCAACAGCTCAGCCTCCAACTGCACCAGCTATGAACCTAGCATTACAGATAACCATTGCTCAGCTCCTCATAAATATCGGGTTTATAGAACATTCCCCAGCTCCAATAGAGGAGATGCCAGCACTACGAGATCCACCAGCACCGCCTGCATCTGAGGTTCAACCACCTCCACCAGCTGTTGTACCCCCGCCAATAGTTCTGGAGGGTGTTATGTCATTACAGGAGTAGAAGATGTTGGGGTTCTTTCAGAGGTTGTTACCACCGACATTTTTCTAGAGCCATTAGCGAGGATGCCATGGAGTTTCTAACTACCTGCCAGGAGCAGCTCCACTCCTTGGGTCTTGTGGATTCTAGAGGCGCCAATTTTACCGCTCACCAGTTTAGAGGGTCAACCAGGCAGTAGTGACATTCTTACTTATAGACCAGGATATCTGGGTCACAGCCGCAATCCTGGGCTCTGTTCTTAAAGGCCTTTCTTGCTTGGTACATCCCAGGAGCTTCAGGGACCGACTTTAGGATCAGATTACTCAGTGGGAGAAGGGTCAGATGACGGTCGCCGAGGACAAGGACAAATTTCACCAGCTATCCTAGTATGCTACTTTATTTCTACCCACTAAGGAGGAGCAGGTACGATGTTTTATGCGCTGATTGAGGCCCTACCTGAGGTTAGGGACTGACCACTTGGTTTCTACGGGCCACTCTTTTCTGGATATGGGGGATCATGCCCACATCATAGAGATTATTCATCGTTAGGCCCAAGGGAGAAACAATAAGAGACCCAGGTATCAAGGCAGCTACAATGGGTCCAGTCTAGGGGCCATGATAGTTATGACAGGCCCCGCCAGTAGTTACAGTAGGATAGGTGCCACTAGGGCCAGTCCAGCTGGACAGTTCAGGCTTCCCTGCCAGTAGTTTAAGGTAGTCAGCCCTATTCGTGGGGTTCCACCGCAGGGGAGAGCTCGAGGGGATTGGGTCTACGTTTTTTCTATCGTGGATGAGTTATCATAGGCTGCTCAGCTTCAGGTTGTTTTGATTGTGGCTTACTAGAGCACTAGACTAGAGAGTGCCCCAGTCGAGCTAGATCGTTAGCAATAGTAAAACCTTCACTCTGAGGTGGATATTAGGGTCACGGCCGCGATGATGGCTAGTAAAGTGTTTAGGGAGGTCCCCAAAGAGGTAGGTCAGGTGGCAGGGTAGATAGATGTAGGGGAGGCCTACATGGCTATTTCTATGCTGATCTAGCAAGGGCAAAGGCAGAGGAATCAAATAATCTCATCACAGGTACTATCCTTATATTCAGCAAACTGCTTCAGCTTTATTTGACCCTGGTTCCATGTATTATTATGTGTCTATATATTTTTATCCCCTTCTGGATATTGTTTATGAGTCACTTAACGTGCCTTTGTATGTTTCCACCCCGGTAGGGGATTCTTTAGTAGTGGATCAGGTTTATAGATCCTGTATGGAGACTATTTAGGGGCATGAGACTTGGGAAGATCTTATTTTACTTAATATGTAGAATTTGATGTTATTCTAGTCATGGACTGGCTATCCCCTCACCATGCGATTTTGGACCTTTATGCCAAGACCGTTACATTAGCCATGCCTAGAATCCCCCCGGTGTTGTGGCAGGGTTCTTGTAGTCTCTCACTAACTGGATCATATTTGTTATGCGGGCCTAGTGGCTAGTTGTATCCGGGTGTTTGGCGTACTTAGCATAAGTCTGTGATGTGTCCGGTGAGACTTCTTCTATCGATTCAGTTCCCGTGGTTCGGGAGTTTATTTATGTCTTCCCTACTGACCTAGTTGTCCCCCCTAGAGAGATATATTGATATTTCTATAGATTTGAAGTCGGCCACTACGCCTATTTCTATACCACCTTACCGTATGACCCTTGCAAAGCTCAAAGAGCTTAGTATGCAGCTTGAAGACCTTCTAAGTAAAGGCTTTATTCGTCCGAGTGTGTCGCCATAGGATGCAGCCATCCTGTTTATTAAGAAGAAGGATGTAACTATACAGATGTGTGTTGATTATAGGCAGCTAAACAATGTGATGGTGAAAAACCGCTACCCCATGCCTCGTATCGATTATCTGTTTGACCAGCTTCAGGGTGTCGCCGTGTTTTCTAAGATTGACCTGAGATTCAGCTACCATCAATTGTGGATTAGAGCCACCGACATTCCTAAGACTGCTTTTGGACTCATTAGGCCATTATAAGTTCCTTGTGATGTCCTTCGGGCTTACTAATGCCCCCACAGCTTTTATGGACCTTATGACTTGAGTATTAAGTCCTCATCTTGTCTCTTTCATGATTGTATATATAAATGATATACTGGTATACTCATGGAGTAAAGAAGAGCACATGCAACATTTGAGGTCTGTGCTCCAGACTTTAAGAGACTAGCAACTTTTTGCTAAATCCTCAAAGTGTGAGGTTTGGTTCAAGTCTTTGGCATTTCTGGGACATACAGACAAATAAAATGGAATCTTACTATTTATGAAAAACAATTCGCTAAGCTAATTCCTTTCTAATTATGTGTGTCCAAGAAGGGTATCATGGTATATTCGGTGAATATTGAGGCTATTCGTGGTTAGGCCAGGCCCATGTCTTATAGAGATTTAGAGCTTCGTCAGATTGGCTGGTTATTACCGGCATTTCATCAAGGGTTTCTCCACCATTACATCCCCACTGACCCATTTGACCATCAAGATTTTCCCTTTATGTGGTCCGAGGAGTGTAAGACAAGCTTTCGGAAGCTCAAAGAGTTGTTTACCACCGCTCCTATTCTGACTCTTCCTGTTGAGAGAGAGAGCTTTTCAGTATATTGTGATACTTCTGATGTAAGTCTTGGGTGTGTTCTAATGCAGCAGGGCTGAGTTATTACTTATGCTTTCTGACATTTAAGAGCGCACGAACAAGACTAACCCACTCATGACTTAGAGTTGGCAGCGGTAGTTTTTGCACTCAAGATGTGGAGGCACTACTTATATGGTATCCATTATGAGATATATATACAGATCATCGTAGCCTAGAGTACATTATGAGTCAAAGGAACCTTAATTCTAGACAGTGGCACTGGATTGACCCATTAGAAGATTATGACATCTTTATCCTCTACCATCCGGGCAAGGTAAATGTACTAGAAGATGCCTTGAGCCAAAAGGCGGGGAGTATAGGTAGTTTAGCTTAATTGCCTACTATGGAGCGACCCCTGGCCTTGGACATCTAATCTTTAGCTAATAGGCTGGTCAGGTTGGACATCTCAGATTCGTGACCGATTTTGTTGTTTGTGGGAGCTCAACCATCTCCGTTGGATCAGATATGTGGCCGACAATTTGAGGATGGAGCATTCGTAGAGCTTTGAGAGTTGGTATTACGAGGCGAGGGTGTCTAGGTTTGTATAGATTCAGATGGGGTACTACGATTTGATGGTCGCCTTTATGTTCCTAGAGTTAGAGTCTTTATTTAGTTGATTCTATGCGAGGCCCATGATTCTAGGTACTATATTAATTTAGGCACTGCAAAGATGTATCGAGATTTGTAATATCATTTCTGGTGGTGTGGCATGATAAGAGATATAACTGAGTATGTATTCCATTGTTTGAGTTGCTAGTAGGTTAAGGTCAAGCATCAACAGCCTGGTGGAGTGTTTCAGAGATTACCCATTCCCGAGTGGAAATGGGAGCAGATTACCATGGATTTTGTGATAGGATTACCTCAGACCCCCAAAGTTAATAATGGTATTTAGGTCATTGTTGATCGATTGACCAAGTCAGCACACTTCCTGCCAGTGTGATCCAGTTTTATTGCAAAGCATCTAACTCGGATCTATATTCAAGAGGTGGTCCATCTTCACGAGGTACGAGTGTCCATTATATCAGATAGGGGACCTCAACTTATCTCCATTTTCTGGAGAGCCTTTCAGAGAGAATTAGACACCCGGGTTGATCTTAGCACGACCCATCCATTGACTGATGGCAAGTCAGAGCATACTATTAAGGTTTTTGAGGATATGCTGCGAGCTTGTATATTGGAGTTGAGCGATATTGGGAGTATTTATTGCCGTTGGCAGAGTTTGTGTACAACAACAACTACCACTTTAGTATTCAGATTGCCCCATCTGAGGCCTTATATGGTAAGCATTGTCTCACTCTAATTGGTTGGTTTGAGTCTTTAGAGCCTGGGCTGTACATCACCGATTTACTTCAGGATGTCATAGTCAGGATTTGGGTTATTCAAGATAGGCTAAGAACATCTCAGAATAGGCACCAGAGTAATGCTGATCGCAGGCACCGACCCTTGCACTTTGAGGTTGGCAATCAAGTGTTCTTGCGAGTGTCTCCCTTGAAGGGCCTGATGAGATTTAGCAGGCATTGTAAGCTGAGCCCCTGGTCTATTAGGCCTTTTTGAGATTTTGAGGAGAGTTGGAGAGGTTTCTTATGAGTTGGCTTTACCTCCAGTATTATCAACTATACATCCTATTTTCCATGTTTCTATGATGCGTCGGAATATCCCAGATGAGTCACACGTACTTTAATATGAGTCTGTTGAGTTGGATGATCGCCTAAATTTGTTGAGGAGACGATTTCTTTTCTAGCCAGAGATGTTTACCAGCTTTGTTCTTGGTTCATCCTTGTGGTTAAGGTCCAGTGGAGCCAATGTTCGGTTGAGGAGGCTACTTGGGAGACCGAGCAGGAGATGCGGGAGTAGTTCCCAACTTATTTGAGCCTCCAGATATATCTTTGTCCTTACTTTCGTGGACGAAAGTTCTTTTAATAGTGGATGTTGTAATGACCCTCCATGTCATTTTCCTAATACTTCCTTCTTTTCATCGTTTAGAGCATTTTTATAGCAACCTCAAGTCACCTGCTGGCGCTGGTTGCTCGGTCGCCTGGTCGTTCGTTTGCGTTTTAGACTCGTTTCCCTATTTTGGAGCTTTTATAACTTGAAAATTTGACTTCGGCCATAACTCCAGGAAAACTACCTCAGAATAGAATTCTGACAATTCTATTAGCTCCGAAATTGCTAAATTAGGCTAGTAGCATGGTCGGCATGAGTATTGAGGCAATCAATATGAGTTTTGGGCAATTTAGCACTTTGGTTAACATTCTTGGACAATGCGCTCGGATGAAAATTTTGAGTCTGAAACGTCGAATTTGGTGGGGTAGCATAACTCATTTGAACCCACGGGATTTTGAATGAATTTTGAGCACACCATTGAAATACTTGAACTTGGTAGAAATCACCTTTCCAGCTGATATTTGGTGCAAGAGAAATTATTCTCCGCGATCACGAGCCCTTAGCTGTATTCGAGGAGACCCAAGATTTTGTTCTCCGCATTCGTGGGACAATGACCACATTTGCAGAGGTATGACTCTTTTCCCACTACGTTCGCGGACCATTGGCCGTGTTTGCGCAGGTCAGCTGTCCTGACCTCTGCGTTCACGGGCTACTTACTCTGAGTTCGCGAAGGCCAAACGTTTTTATTTGAATAAAAGACCAAGGATAAAAGTCAACATTATTTCCTTACTTCAAACATCGATTTTTCCTCCATTTTTTAATCAAATTTGGTGATCCAAAGGTCTAAACTCAAGGAGATTTCACGGGGAATCCATTGGTGAGCTCAAAAACCTCCGTGCTAGAAGATTAGTCTCGGACCTACTCTCTGTCGAAGTAAACTGTGGCTTATAAATAGAAAGATGAGGATTAGGAGCTTTATGTGACGTAAATTGTAAATTTAGGTGCTGCTTTTAATCATTTTCGGATTGAAATTTTGTTGAATTTTAGAGAAGTGTAACTTGGCCGATTTAGCTCCATTTTTTGTGATTTTTGAGGCAAAGTTGTGGGTTTTTTCACATGGACATTTGTGGTGTAATTTGTTTTGAATGGAAGAGCTTCGTTTTTGAGAAATCACTGATTATAGATGTTGCCATATTCATCTTTTTAGCTTGAATTGTCAGAATTTCATTGCATGATCGATTCGGGTTGTTTTCCAACCTCGAATTGTGTTGTAATTTGATCCTTAAGCTTAGAGTGCTATTTTGGACTAGTTTTTCAAGTCAATTCCAAAATTCCCAATGTGGGTCCCATATTTCCTTTTTAGAGCCTAAAATTGGTCCTTCTACGAAAATTATAAAATTAGTGTCTAAATGACTGTAACGACGTTGTGATTCTATTTTTAATAGTGTGTCTACAATCCAAGGCCATTCGGAAGGGAAAAGCTCCAACACAGTGATTTGGAGCGCGCGTGTTTATCACGACCCAACCCCGTGAGCCACGACTGGGGTCCGATCTGGACCCTCGTATACGCATCTATCAGATGTAATGATCAATATAAGAACTATCTATAAGAACTCCAGTGGGTCCTAGCATTTTCATACCTATATCCTTTTTCATTTGTATCTTATCATGAAAGGGCGTGCAAGCCGACAAGGCTGCCATAGTACCTTAATATTTACAATACATTATGTAGGCATAACTAAACAGAACTTACACGTATAATCCACACATATGTCTACAGACCTCTAAGAATATTAATAGTAATATATGGCAGGACAGGGCCCCCGCCATACCCCTGAATAAACAAATATATACATAGGAGGTTTGGTACTACAACTCGGCTCCGAATCAATGGAGCTCCTTCCAAACTGGCTTAGTAGAATCCTAAGCTGGCGGACTCCCAACACCTGTGTCTGTACCTACGTATATAAGCATAACATAACTGAGATAACAATTGAAACAAGGATGCAGGAAACCAAGTGGGTTCATTTAGTATAGGGTACTGTACCTGCACATCATAAAATAAAGTCATGTATACCATTATCATGTATCGTATCCGGCCCACTCGGAGATTCGGTGTTACAAATATATTATCTACCATGATAGGCATATTATGCATATTGTTAGCGCTATGGAACGTACAGCCCCATCCATATATATAGCAAGCACATGCCGAGGAACTACAGCTCGATCTATATATTATGTAATAATGCCGAGGAACGATGGCCCGATCCGTATATCATATGATAATGATGAGGTACGATGGCCCAATCTGTATATCGTATGATAATGTTGAGGTACAACGGCCCAATCCATATATCGTATGATAATGTCGAGGTACGACAACCCAATTCATATATCGTATGATAATGTCGAGGTATGGAGACTTGATCCGTATGCATATATATCATTTAATAGTGCCAAGGAAAAACAACCCGATCTACATATCACATAACAATGCATATACGTGTACGTAAAACTCTATAACATATCAAACATCCCTCAGGTATCACCATAAAGTATGTTCAAGAGCCCCTAGGTATAGGAGATTACACATTCCATCACTATTCAGCCTATAGAAGGCTCGAGGGTCATAGTTCAACTACTTTAAGACCCTTATCATTCAAAAGTAAGTATAGGTCATGAGTCATATCCAGAACCTATAAATAGAACTATCTCTAACTCATATTATACATCATTTCACTTATATTAAACCATTTCAAGAAAAAGGAGTGATAGTCTTCACGTGTATTACCTTGTATAACGTAGAAGGCTTATAAGACCATAACTCAACCATTGCGGGATTCTAACATCAAGAAGTAAATAGGATTAACGAGTCATGATCAGAGTTCTAAGAATGGAACTATCCCCACATTACATATAACAACCACTTATGGATAAAACATGCCAAGAGAAAAGAAGAGTTAAGCTTTACATACTCGTCCCTTCCTAACGTTTAGAAGGCTTAAGGAGCCCTAGTTCAATTACTGTAAGAATTCTATCATCAAGAAGTAAATATGACCCGTAAATTACGCTTGGCATATATGAGTAGATTTACCCTCAAGCTCATATCATTCACTACTTAACTTGAGGACATGCCAAAAGAAAGGAAGAGATAAACTTTACGTACTTATGCCAAAGACATGCCAAGAGAAGGAATAAGCTTTACATACACTACTTTTCAGCATATAAAAGACTTGAGAAATGGGAGCTTAACTACTTTAAGAGTCTTAACATTCAGAAGTGAACACGAATTATGAATCATAAATCATGTTTAGAGCTCATGAATAGAATTACCCCAGACTTCATGCACATATCATTTGTCACTTAAATCTAAGACATGCTCAAAAGAAAAGAGAGATAGGTTTTACATACCTCTTACGGGTTACTCTTTGTCACGTTCGCCTCATCGTCCTTTGAACCTATTCAACACAGAAGCAATATGAACATCAATAACCCTTGACTTTTCAGCATCTTAAGTTGCACACGAGTATTCATAGAACTCATTTCCTCACTCGTCTTCTCGACTAGTTCTTTAGTTTGTTAAGGTGTTACCGGAAATCGGGCAGCACCTCCTCTATAACCTACCCTATCCGAATTTCCAATAATATCCCTAATCACTACAGACAACCAACAACAATATCCTGCAGCATATATATAATCAATTCACATCAACATTGCACAATACAAACTCCAAATGACTCGCTCAAAGTTACGATATCCAAAATAGGGTTTCTAGTCTCTATTTTGTAAAACCTTTAACCGTACAAAGCGGAGGTTCATGTGGCTGCAACCAGAAGCTCCCAAACCTCTTTTAGAATAATTTTAGGCCCTACAACACACCACCACACACCTGCACCATCACCCCACACGCACAACGCCTCATTTCGACTACAATTTAACTATAACAACTTCAATTTTAGATTGTTTCCAAATTCAAGAATTTTGATGATATTTTCACATTTCCAGCCACTTAAACAACATATAATACACTCCAAACCAACACCATAACCTTCAAATTGAAAGTAAAGACCTTACCTTACCCGAAATTGGCCAAAACTCGCCAAAACTATCAAAATGTGAATTCTGGACAGCCTACTGTCTTGTATTGTCGCTTAGTTTCGAAGGGGTAATTGAGGGAAACAAGATTTTTGGACTCAATGAAAGTTATATACATGTGTCTTAGGTCGCATACAGTTTTGAATAACCTCCCCTATACTTCATCACCCTTTTTCGAGCAGATAAAAGAAAAAATGGATTTTAGAGGCTAAATGAAAGTTATATATCTATGAAATACCTTTCCAAAACATCTTGAATTACTCTAAACAAATCTTTACACAAGGAGTTATACTAGTATTATTAACAGAAGTCCCATTTAAAAAATGGGTTTGTTAACAAGAACAAAAACCTCCTCATTGCCCCAACGATAAATTTTATGTTTGTAAACACCGTAGCTTAACTGAAGAATACCTTAGACACTTAACTTACGGAATGAAATCGGAGGACTTACCTCTTCTTGGAAAAATTCATGGCTGCCTCTAGCCTTCTCTCTAGTTTCTCTAAGTTTTCCAAAGCGAAAGGATGAAGAAATGAAACATTTTCAGCATATTACACATGTATATATCCCTCCTTTAGAAGGTGACACATGGCATCCCCCTAGGGGTGACATGTGGAAGCCCCCTAGGGTACCACCTCATCCATGCCTTCAATCCAAAGCTGCCACATAGTAGCATGGGGTCCACCCCAAGTAGGTGAGTTACCAACTTGCTTCAAGTAGGTGCGTCGTCTCCTTATTTCTCTTTCGTGGTTTTGTAATCTCATCTCACTTGAAGAGCCTATGTATTCCTTGCTATTTAATCTTGATATGTACTCAAGTAGCTTAGTTATATAAGACACTCAAGCCGATAGCTTACACAAGTAAGTCGAGTTCCACGATTTGTTAGTTGGCCTCCAACTCCTTTCAAATACTTATAACTCTATTTCCAACCTTCACTATCATAGGGCATCACATCTTCCCTTACTTAGAGTTATTTGGGAATGTAATAGATAATAGGGATCACATGGCAATTTTCAAGAAGCTTAAGAACACGTCTCAAGGTACAGAAGTATGGGACATAATAGTGTTCAGCCTACAAGTAATCTACGACTTTCCTTTCATTAGATTGAGATGGGATGTGTGAGAGCATGTTGAGATTGTAGAATTTGGGTTGGGTAGCTTGTTTTTATATCTTATGTGTTAGAAATCATGTTTTAGGCTTTTATTGGGTTTTGGGGTAATTAGAAGCATGTGATCATTTTCGTTATTTGTCAGTATTGTAAGAGGAGTTGAATGCTTATGATGTTGATATTGTGGAGCATGTTGGCCTTAGTTTAGGTTGTAAACTTTCTTTAAATGCACCAGTGTCAATCCAGTGGGCTTAGATCCTTGTATAATGGCGTACGGATTAGTGTCTGGTAGTTTGGCCTTAGATAGGCGGCAACATTGCTCTTATTAATGACCTTGTCCATAATTACCTATGATTGCGGCCTTCGAGATGCATCGGTGAAACTAAAATTTGTGATCATTTTATTTCAATTTTGATTAAAGCCTTGGTGATATATAAGTTGATTTATTGGGGAGGAGATTCTAGGAACTATTAGCGTCCTTTTGGAAAGAAGAATATTCGGCACCATCAGAAAAAATATTTGTGAGCATCTAGGTACCCAGTCCAGCCCTCTGTCCTGAAATTCCATCGGGGAGCCTCTGGCTACTTAGCTCTGGCCTCTGCCGACTTGCTAGTATGGTGAGTATTCAAGTACCTAGACCCGGCCTAGACCATATCGATGTATAACGATGAGCATCCGAGTACCCAGCCTCGGCCTCAACAATATTAAATATTCAGGCGAGAATCTATGTCGCAGTCCCGACCTCGATCCCTAGAACATTCTTGGTTCATCGATTCTTAGGTCGGAAATAACATAGTTCTTCAGTTCTTGGCATTGTAGATTCTTGGTTTCTAGCCTCGATAATTGTAGTTATTCTGTGTACTCAGAGGGCTTATGAGGGTTCTTCCGAGTTTTTATTTAAACTTGTGCACGAGTGTCCCGACGGGGCTTATGGGGGCCTAGTCAGGTATAGCTAGTTGTAGTTCTTTTAGATGGTACCTTCTCTACTTTAGATGCTTGTTATGAATCCTATTTAGGCTTATTCCTCTTTTTCATGTTGTTTTAACCTTTTCTTCCTCAGTCAGCCTATGATGCCTACTGGTTACCTTTTGACTATGTACTCATACTATACTCTACATCTACTTTCGTGATACAGGACCGAGCACCAGCTACTATCGCGGATAGATCGAGTCTGTTGCACTTAGCTTCGCAGATTAGGGTGAGCACTTCATATTTTTAGATCATTTCTATATCCTTCAGTATGGATGGCCCATCTTTTACCTTTTTCAGGCTATCCAATTGTTGTATATACTTTGGTCCACTTTTGGGACTTGTACTCATCTTTTATTTTGTAGTAGCTCCGTACTTGTGACCTTCAGATTCTTGCAGGGATATTTAGTTGTATACATCATGTTTTGGTTTTCCTTCGCTTATTTGTTCCGTTTATTTTAGAAATTTTCCATTCCTAATTTATTTCTGGACTCAAACCCATTACTTGTCATTCCGAGTTTACGGGTTGGCTTACCAACTGGTGGGTTATAGTAGGTGTCATCATGACTCGAAAAATTAGGTCGTGAAAATCCACCACCAAAGATAATTCGAACCTGTTATGAACAACCATACCACCATCATCGGAACAGCTCAACTTCACTCCTAATCTAGCCAATCGGTGAACATCATTTACCAATTACCTTTTTCCTTCATCAACATAATCCACACTCCCCATAGACACTCTACTAAGTACATCGGCAACCACAATGGCTTTACCTGAATGATAATGCACACTTATGCCGTAGTCCTTGAGGATTTCTAGCCACCTCCTTTGCCTTAGATTGAGGTCTTTTTGAGTTAGCACATATTGGAGACTCTTGTGATCGGTGAACACATCCACATGTACCTTATAGAGGTAATACTGCCAAATCTTTAGATCAAATACAACGACCACTAACTTAAGATTATGGGTAGGGTAGTTATGTTCGTGCACCTTTAATTGCCTAGAAGCATAGGGTATAACCTTGCCGTTTTGTATCAAGACACAACCCAAACAAATTTTTGAAGCATCATAATAAACCATAAACCCTTATAACCCTTCCGGTAAAGTCAAAATGGGAGCAGAGGTAAGTCGATCTTTCAAACTTTGGAAACTCCTCTCACACTCATCCGTCCATAGGGACTTTGCCTTCTTTTGAGTCAATAGGAGATGACATGGAAGAGAACCCTTCTACTAACCTTCTATAATAACTAGCTAGACCTAAAAAGGTACTAATGTCCAAAGGAGACAATGGTCTAGGCCAATTCCTTATCGCCTCCATTTTCTTAGGATCAACCATAGTTTCATCACCAGACACTATGTAACCAAGAAACGCCTCCTCTTTCAACCAAAACTCATACTTCTTAAATTTGGCAAATAATTGCCTATCCCTCAAGGTTTGAAGCAAAAACCTCAAATGATTCTTATGTTCTTCCTCACCCTGAGAGTAAATCAAAATATTGTCAATGAAAACCACCACAAAAGTATCAAGGTAGGGTTTTAACACCCTATTCACTAAGTCCATGAATACCACCGGCACATTCATCAACCTAAATGACATCACTACAAACTCAAAGTGATCATACCTTATTCTAAATGACGTCTTAGGAATGTCACACTCCTTCACCTTTAGTTGATGATAATCGAATCGAAGGTCAATCTTAGAGAAATGACTTTTCCCTTGCAATTGATCAAACAAATCATCTATCCTTGGGATTGGGTACTTGTTCTTAATGGTCACCTTGTTCAATTGATAATAATCTATGCACATCCGAAGCGACCCATCCTTCTTTGTTACAAACAACATGGGAGCACCCTATTATAAAATACTTGGCCTAATGAATCCTTTCTCCAACAAGTCCTTTAGTTATTCATTTAGCTCCTTTAATTCCGTCAGGGACTTTTGGTAGGGAGGAATAGAGATAGGTTGGGTATCGGAGAGAACATCGATACCAAAATCAACTTCACTTTTGGGAGGGACACTAGGGAGGTCATCGGGAAAGACATTGTAATACTTATGGACTACAAGAACCCACCCCAGAGGGGGACCTTTAGAGTCGACATCCCTAACCTTCACAATGTGGTAGATGAAACCCTTAGCCCTCAACTTTTGGGCCTTAAGAAAAGAAATGAACCTACCCTTCACTAAAGAATCTTGACCCTTCTATTCAAGAATAGACTTATTTGGGAATTGAAACTTGACTTGGCGAGTTTTACAATCTATGGAAGCATAAGATGCATGTGACCAATCCATCCCAAGTATAACATCAAAATATAATGTCAAGCTCTATGAGATCACAAGGAACAACTTTATGCAAGATAGACACGGCATAACCCTTATAGACCTTTATAGCAACAACCGACTCACCAATAGGGGTGACACCAAATAGGTATCTATTAACATTTTGGGTGACCCTTCAAACCTATTATCTAAGAATAGAGTAACAAATGACAAATTGACACCCAGATCTAATAATGAATACACATCAAAAGCAAAGACCTTTAATATACTGGTAACAATATTAGGTGGTTCCTTAACCTCTAGTCTCCCATGCAAAGTATAAAAGCGGTTGGTGCATTGTTCATCTACTTGTGCTTGTTGACCATGAGCAATTTAGCCTTGAGGCCTACCACCATCACCTCTGCAATCTCTAGCATGGTGTCCTGGCTTGCCACTTTTGAAGCATGTATTGGAGCAATCTAAGCATTCCCCTTAATGAGTTCTCCCATATTTCTTGTAAGCGGGGAAAGCTTGAGCACCAACATTCTCTCTTGGGACCATCGGATTAGCACCCTTGCCCTTGCTGACCTTGGAGAAGGAATATTGGTGGAACTTTTTCCCATAAATCGTTTCCCACTTTGGACCTTTCCACTACCACTATAACTAAACCTTTGAGGACTAAACCCTCCACCATCGACTCTAGCCTTATTGAACATTCTTGATCTCTCCCTCAATTTGTTCCTCATATGTCATGAGTCAAGAGATGTCCATCTCTTAGACTAACATGGTCGTCTTACACTATTTGGATACCAAACTAGAAATACCAAAATAAACCTGTTCATCCTTGCCCTTGTATCGGAGACCATGAAAGGAACATACTTAGATAATTTGGTGAATTTAAGGGCATAATCCCTTGTACACTTCCTTAGTGAAGAGTAATGAACTCTTGAATCTTTGCCTCTCTTAGCTCCAAAGGAAAGAAGTGGTCTAGAAAGGCTCCCTTGAATTCTTTCCATTCTATAGGCTCCATATCTTTACCCCTCTCAACAACACATTGCTCATACCATAACCTTGCCACACCCTTGAATTGATAGGTCACTAGCTTGGACTTTTCATGTGGAGGCATACCCATGATGACCACAATCCGATAGACCTCCTAAATGAAATCCATAGGGTCCTCATCCACTTTGAAACCATCGAACTGGGGTGGATTAATCCTCTTGAAGTCTCGAATCCTAGAAGCCAGAGTAGGCATTAGGGGAGGAGGAGGAATAATACCTTGGTAATTTAGGTTGGCTATGGCTTGAGCCAATAAGGTGATGATATTTCAAAATTCCACATGGGTCACTCTTTCCTCATGATGTGGAGCTTTGGAAACCGGAGGAGCTTGGTCCTTATATTCAACCCTTGCTCTAGGTGGAGGTACTCTTTTTGGAGGCATGCTCTAGAAGACACAAAATGATGCATTAAATAGAGGAGGTCTTAGGACACTCTAGGGAACGACATGAATTTGAAAGAAGTGAAAACTTTCCTAAACATCCCATAGTCTCATATTCTAAATTATGGCACACATCACAAGCATGAATTAGACCCTATTCGACGTGGTATGTTGGACTTCGAGAATCATTCAAAATCTCGAGCTCCGATACCAAGTCTTTCATGACCCAAGCCTAAGGCCTAAATATGACATGACGAATGAGACACCTAGAAGTACCTCACCCAAGCCTCTTAGCATTCATTTAGCTTTTCATAGGTAATGACATTTAATAACAAGCGTAAATACAAGGGATAATGGGACTAAGGGAAATAATATAGAATAGGAGCCGAAATCAAATTTAAACATCATACATTATTTCCAAGCATACCTCTACTAAAGACTTGGCGGGGGATAAGACATGTCCCTAGCTCACCCTCATAATAAATAGAACAAGTACCAAAAAGGAATCCAAAAGTCTTTATATAACATAATCTAGAAAAGAGAAGGGGTATTATTCCCGAAATATGGGAACTCACCAAGGTAGTAGACTTCAACGATAATACTAGCCACGAGAAGGTGAATGTAGAGAAACGATGGTCCCTACATGGTGATATCATGTACGCAAAAGAGTATGCGTTAGTAATTTAAATGTATTAAGTATGTGAGCAATGCAGTATAATGAAAAGCAATAAGACATTTATAAGAAAAGTACATAAGTGAGTTCATGCATGAATAATAAAGTAATGAGCATTTGAAACATTCATTTTATGGGAAAATGACTACAACCAACATTTAAGACCATGCGGGCTATTACATGGAATCCAACATAACCCCTACGTTGGCACGAGGAGACTAATTATTGGGTAGAGCTCCGTTAACTTTATTTATTTTTTAACATTTAGGGATATTTGTGGATCCACTAGCCTAAGCCTATAAGGGCTCCTATGTTGGCACATAGTTAATAAGATAAGGGATTGCTATTAGGATTCCCTTACCGAATCTTACCTCAATGCCCTATTCGGTGTTAAGTTAATCCCACAGAATAGTTCATATAATATAAGAACATAATCATTTACATAGATTTAGATCATCAAAACATCATCCAGTAGAATAGCTCATTAAAACCTTTCATTTGATTCACACAAGTGAGAATTGGAATTTCACAAGTGGAATACATCATTTCATAATAATTTCATCATTCCTTCATTTCATGAGACTCCCTTTAATCATAAACATTTGCTTTCATAAACTTTAATTTTGGATTCAAAGCTTTCAATTCAACTTCCTTATAACATATTGAAACTAGACGGGTTTTATTCAATCAACTTTCCAATCATTCAAAAACCATGATAGGAGGCATGAGAGTAATGTAATGCATCAATTTAAAACATCTTTAAAGAAATCTACCAACACACTTTGAAACTCCTTTTCATGCCTTCTTATAAGAAGTTTTGATAATTAACCATTTCATAAAATAAAGACTCGATATAAGCCACTATAAGTAAATAAACTTCAAATAGATAATAATCTATGCATTTGGATTCATGATATAAAAACCCATAAGATTTTACCATTTGAAAGTGAATTGTTATGTTTAGAAAATACTTGGGCTCCATGGGTCGAAGAACCCATAAATGAGACCCACATGCCTTGGGAAATAAAACCCTAATGCAAGCTTGGAAATAATGGAGACTTGAAAATCCTAACCCTAGGCCTTGAAGATAAAACCCTTGGGAGAACTTGAGAGGAGAGAATTTGTGTTTGAGTCTAATTGTGAGAATGAGTGATTGAAATAGATTAGGGACCTTAGATAGAGTCAATTCAGTCCCCAAAATGACCTCACTTTGTTGTTAAAATACAGGAAAAGACCAAAATACCCCTTTTAAAATTGGTCGGACTAGGCTTTATGGAGGACCCGTCACATTTCATGGTGTAGGACATGCATGGGTGACCACCACGAAACACACCACGGTCCGTGAAGAGTTACACAGACCGGGGTGGTCACTCGTGGTCCTTTCCTTGGAATTTTTTCTAAGGCCTTAGGGGAGGGGTCACCATGGAGGGAACTATGGTCCGTGGTGCTCACCAAAGTCCGTGGTTCCTCGTTTTGGTCCCTCATCACCTGGTGCCATTTTTTCACATTTCTCTACAAATTTCATTATTTGTTCCTCGTGCTAGGACTTTCTAACTTCTGAGATTTTACAAATTTATTCCAACATTAGGTTTACTATAGCCATCAATGTGGAATTTATACATACCTCTACCCAGAAACTTCCACCTCACTCTCTTGTTATTAATCCGTGGTGTATATGCTTGTAAAAACTCCAATCAATGGCCAGGAATTAGGCATTTCTTAAAGCCATGGGTACCTATTTCTAGAAAACAAATAAATATTCTTATTGATTTCCACCACCATAGATTTTTGGACATGTTTTCCCTATGCTTCATCATATTTCTCCTTTTCCATATTTGCCAGATGATAAATGTAGGAATTGCCCTGTACATAGGTATAAGTTTAGTCACATATTTCTCCTCCCACCACTTGTATATTGTTTGTCTAAGTTGAATAAAAGGACTTTGTAGTCCAGGAGATCTAGCATACCATTTTCATATATATTGAAAATTAGGACATGAAACAAATAAATGAGAGAGATTCTTGAACATTATTGCTACAACAATAGCATACCATAGAATCAGTAATTCTGTTTTTGATTAAAAGTTCCCCAATAGGGATTCTTTGAAACCAGATTCTCCATAGTAGAAAGAATACTCTAAAAGAAATATTCGTCTCCCAAATCAACATTATATCCTCCTAAGAGATCTTTTTACCTCTAGCAATCTCACATGCACTCCCTACAAAGAACTTCCCTTTTCTGTTAGGCATCCACCATGATTGATCTCTCTCTTCAGAGGGCCTACAATTCCCTAACACATTCTGCACTTATTCACAACCTCATCATTAAACAATTCAGCCATCAAATTTTTATTCCACCATCCATCTAGCTTAATTTGTTTAACCTCTCCAAATTTAGCAATAACATCCTAGTTCATAGGTAATATATTTTGAAGTGCTCCTAATTATGTCCAATTATCATATCAAATGCTAGCATTACCACACCTAGGTTCCCACTAAATCTTTTGATCAATACAGTGTCTGGCCAGTAACATCAATTTCCACACTTGAGAACCACCCCTCCATTCAACAACTTGAGGTATGTGCCTCTTGCAGTATTTTTTTCCACATAAAATTGGGTCATAAAGTATTTTTAGTCCTGAAGTTCAACCAAAATTTTGCAAATAGTACTTTGAATACATCAAACAAGGTTCTAAATCTATGACCCCCTTCCCTTTTAGGCATACATATGTCAATCCAGGCAACCCAGTATTTTTCCCTCCCCTCCTCCTTAATGTTTCATAGGAATTTTGCAAATATCCTATGAATATCATTAATCACACACTTAAGAGGCATAAGAACTAACAACGAATAAATATGCACACGCTATAAAACATAATTAATTAGCACAACTTTGCCTCATAATATGAGAGCTTACCTTTTCACAATTGTAACTTGTTCTGAATTTTCTTAACCAGTTCATTGTAATGTATTTTCCTCTTCTTTTCATGTCCAATAGGATATCTCAAGTAGATCAATGGGAAATTACCTTGCTAAAACAATAGCCCCCTCTAGCTCCTGAACATGTGAATAGCAGCCTTATTAAACATGTAGAAGAAACTTTTTTCCTTGTTAATCTTCTGCCTTAACTGGGTTTCATACTTCTTCAATACCTTTATTATCAATAATAGAGATTGCCTTTAAGTTGCAGCAAAAATAATGATATCATCTATATAAAAAAGATGTTTTAACTAATCACTCCACTTTTGCATGCCAAAGCTCTTAAATTCATTGTGAAGAAACAAATTATTAAGAACTCTTGTTAGCATTTCTGCTACAATAATGAAAAAAGAAGGAGACAAAGGGTCCCCCTGCTTTACCCCACTAGTGGAATGAAAAAAGCCTTGAGCCTGACCATTAATGAGAATAGAATACCAATTATTAGCAATAAGTCTTCAAATCATATCTACCACTCTTGCATCAAACCTCATATGCTCCATTACACTTATCAAGAATCTTCAATTCACCCTATCATATGCTTTGGTCATGTCTAGGTTAATCACAACATTTGCAAGATTTCTCCTTTGTTTGATATCTGTGATGATTTCTTGAGCCAACAACACATTTTCAGTAATATTTCTACCCTTCAAAAATCCATACTAATTTAAGGAGATCAATCTAGGTAATAAACCTTCTAGTCTATCATGTAAAGTTCTAGAAATCACCTTATTAATGAAATTACTTAGACTAATTGGTCTTAAGTTGGTAAAGGACTGAATAAGAGACTTTTTAGGAACTAAGACCAAATTAGTGTGAGTAATTAATTTAGGAAAAGAGTTACCCTAAAAGAAAGTTTGTACAATACCAATAATATCAGCTCCCACTATATCCCAACAACATTGATAGAAATGTCCCGTGAACCCATCAGACCTACTAGCACTATCTCCATTAATCTCAAACACCACTTTCTTTATCTCATCTGCTCCAGGGATTGCATTTAGAAAAACATAGAAAACACTTGAGGATGTATATTCTGCAAAAGAGACAAATCACTGTCAATATCTATTCCAGTGAACTCATCCGAATAGAATTTCAGTGCTTCACTAGCAATTTCCCCATCTTCTTCTACCCTGCTCCCATATGCTTTCAAAATTCTATTTAAAGCTAGCCTCTTCCTTCTACCTTTCACTGGACAATGAAAGTATTTAGTATTTCTGTCTCTCTCTGTGAACCACTGAGTACTTGCTTTTTGCCTCGAGAATTCCTTTTCATAATGAATATATAATTTATATTTACCTTATGCATGTTGTAAGATAGCCATATTTTCTGTTGTGACTGCTGTTCAAATAGATCTTCCTTGATGTTAACTATTTCTTCTCTAGTTACCAATTGCTTGAATAAGTCACCAAACTTCTCCTTACTCCATTAAGATAGATCTAGTTTAGTTTTATTCTCAGCTTCTATTGAACCAAAAAAATCTCCAGGATATATGACATTCCAGCTATCCTTCACCGCTTGTTTAAAATCATCTCTATCCGTCCAGAATTTTAAAAAACCTGAATGATTTTGTAAAATTTTGACTGACTCCACCACACGTAAGTAACAAAGGTGTATGATTAGATCTAGTCCTATCTAAGTGTTATATTTCCATGTTTCCCATTAATTCTTGGAATGCCTAATTAGAAACAACTCTATCTAGTCTTTTAGAAATACACTCTTCATCTGTTATTCCATTCCACCAAGTATAAGAGCTACCAGAGAAATTAATATCATATAGCTCACAAGAGTTGATGCAAAAAGCAAAGTCTTCATACTCTTATGGATATACTGGAAGACCCCCAATTTTCTCCTCCTCCCTCGGTATAATATTAAAGTCTCCCCCAACCATCTAAGGCAATGAAAATTTATAATTAATGGAATACAAATCTTCCCATAACTCTAATCTTCCCATTGCTGAACATTTGGAATAAACTATTATTGTAAGGACTTGTTTTCCATCTTCTAAAGTCAATAGAAGTGTGAGTTATTTCTCGGAATCTAATATTACTCCTACTTGAATGTGCTCTTTTACAAACAACCAAATCTTCCCATTAGATTTATAGTTCACATAAATCATCCCTAGTCTTCTTTTATAAGACTGAATTTGTCTACTTTCTTGGAAAGATTCCATTAAAGAAATTAAGAAAAACTTATGATGTCTGTTTAACATTTGAACTCTATGGAAGGCATCTTGAGTTCTCACAGACCTTATATTCCAAAAGAGTGCTTTTATGGTCATTTAAAAGAAGATTTCCCCACCCTATTATCTTGAATTCTTGTTGGCTTAGCTTCAATGTCCCTCTTAGTTTGACCTCTTTTTCCTTTGGATAAAGCTTGAGAAGACAACCTAGCCTCCTTGCAGATATTTGTTTCATTTTGCTCAGTGTCTTCCTCATCTCTATCTTCTACAAATTTTGCCTCATTATTACTCTCTTGATTAGTTAGCATCTTTTCTTCTTGCAGCTGATGTGATACCAAATGTCATAACCTGAGTCTAGGGCCTAGACATGACACGGCGAATGATACATCCGGACTCATCTAAGCCTCTTAGCATTCATTAAGTATTCTATTGGTAATGATAAACAAATCATGCAGAAACATAAGGGATATAGGGACTAAGGGAATTCACATTAATAAGAGTCAAAGACAACATAACATCCTTTACTATGTCCAACAATACCTTCAACATTAAAACTTGGCGGGGGCTAAGATATGTCCCTAGATCAGCCTCAAGATTAAGCCAAAATACCAAGCTTAATTTAAGTTTATAAACATAACATAAGCTAGATAATATAGGAGTGTCATTTCCAGAACATAGGAACTCACCAAAGTGTAGCCTTCAACGCTCAACTTAGCCACGAGGAGGAGAGTGTGGAGCAACGCCGGTCCCTACATAGTGATATCATGTAGGTAAAAGTATGCATTAGTACTTTGAATGTACTAAGTATGTGAATGTGCTATGAAATGAAGAACATAAGAGAGAGACATATATAGGCAATATGCATAAGTGAATGCATGCATGAGAAATCATCATATGAATCCTTAAAACATTCATTTTGTGGGAAGCGACCTTAACCGACATTTAAGACCATGCGAGCTATTGCATGGAATCCAACATAACCCCCTATGTTGGCACGGGGAGACTACTTTCCAAGTAGAACTCCGTCAACTTTAATCATTTCTTTAACTTTGACTTTAAGGGATAATTGTGGATCTACTAGACTAAATAGCCTACAAGGGCTCCTATGTTGGCGCATAGTTAATGCAACATGAGACTTTACTTAAGGACCCCTTAGGTGGAGTCCCCATCCATATGCTACATTCGGTGCTAGGTCAATCCCATGGAATAACATTTAAATATCATAATAACATAAGTAGTGTATAACTTTAGACATCAAATCATCATCGGTGGAATTGCTCATTAAAATATTTCATTTGATTCAAATATGTGAGAATTGTCCTTTCACATTGAATCCTTTCTTTGGCTAAAAGACCTTTCATCATCATTCAATCATTTCACAAGACTCCCTTAAACATAGGCATTTCCTTCATAAACTTTCATTTGGAGTCAAAACTTTCAATTCAACTTCATTTCAACATAAGAAGACTAGGTGGGTTCATTTAGTATAAATTTCAAGTATATTTAATGAATGAGAGTGATGGAAATACATCATATAAAATATCTTTAAACAACCCACCATATACACTTTAAAACTACATTTCAAGCCCTCATATTATATATATATATATATATATATATATATATATATATATATCAATTTAAGTAAATAAATTTCAAACATACCATAATATATGCATTTGGAATCATCATGTAAAAGCTCATAAGAATTCACCATTTAGAATTTGAAATTATCAAGTTGAGAAAATATTTGGGCTCCATGGGTGAAAGAACCCATGGTTGAAAACCCACATACCTTGCTTGAATTCACTAAGAATTGAAGAAGAACCTTGAAGAAATTGGAAACCCTATCTTGAATTTAGAGAGAAACCTTGAGGGGACTTGTGAGTTCTTTCCTTGGAAATCTTGAGAGAATGAACTGAATAGGAGGGGGTCTTAAAGACAAGAGTGTTTACAGACGTTGAACTTGTCCATAAAAGTGTCTAGGTTTATTGAACATAACCTTGGAAAAAACATAATTTCCCTTCATTAAATCTGGAAAATTGGCTATACAGAACCCTTCTACCGGTCGTCGTAGAAATGATGAGTCATCCAAATGACCCATCTTGTAGGCCTAACAAAAAAGCCTAAAACATAGTCTTTGAAGTTTACGAATGACCATTGTATATGACCCATCCTCTCAGGAATGGTCCGTTCTCAAGGCTCGTTCTACAGGTCTGAAAACCTGTAAAATTCAAGTCACTGAAATTTAGGAATGACTCATGTATACGACCCGTCCTTAAGGAAATGACCCATTCCTTGGGCTCGTCCTGCGCGTCCCCAAAATCTATAAAATTCAAGTCTCTGAAGTTTAGTGATGAGTGGTCTTTACGACTCATCTGATCTTCTACGACCCATCTTATAAGTTCGTAAACTTGGCCCTGAGGGGTCCTTGAAACTTTGCCTGTGAACTTAGCTTATGAGGGGTTTCTATGACCCGTCTTCTCGAGGAAGACCCATTTTGGAATATCGTAGCAGCTCTCCTAAGTGGAACTCCAATTTTCTTCTCGAAAGGTCACTCTACGACCCAACCCTACAAGTCGTAGAAGGCCCTACGAATAGTAGAGGGACTCATTCACATGGATGGGTTCAAAATTTTAAGACTTTTCTCTTTGGTTCCAACTTTTACGACTTACATGGTCTTTCATCAAAGCATATAACATTTTCACTAGGCTGATTTTTGGCCTCCATTATCAATTTGCACAACTGTTGTTGCCTCTGGTTTTATCAATTACTAATATGTCTTGGTTTACAACTGTTTCAAGTGGAAATCTTCCTTCAAATATTTCTGCATCTACTACTTGAAGTGGAACCTGTTATTTAGCCTATGCTATCTCCTTCATTATTCTCATGCTTAAATCTCCTTCTTCCTTTTCTGTTATTACCACCAAAGCTGAGGACCCTCATGTTTTTCACTATTTTCTAATATATTTAACTTTGAATTAATAATCTGATTCTCTTCTCTGCTATCCCATACAGTTACACTACTCTGGGATTTCTCATTGAAATTTATTTCCTCCTTTGATTGGTTCTCCTGGCAGGCTGCATTAGTTGTTCCAAATTTCAAATTCCTAATCCCTTCTTCCCCTTATTTGATTATCGAACACTGCAATTAAGTTTGTTGTTATTGTTTGCTTTCCCAGTACCCTTCCCTTGATATTTGTGAAAAACCTGCATGATCCATTCCTTTGTCAAGGAATGATATTGGTTCTTAGTTACATCAGATGTCGTCCATGTATGGTCGGCATAATGTGTCTTTTTCTCTTCCTCCTCGAACCTTATCTTGTTATTACCATCTCTTTGTGTCTCCTCCTCATTCTTCTCTACAAGAGTAGCTAAGGTATTTGTGTTATGGTATAAACTTACTCCTTTTTCAGGTGCATCTGTATGCCTAGTCGATTCCCTCGAAAACCTTATGTTGGTAGGATTCCAATAGATTCTAACCACCCTTTTCCTCCTTGGTGAAACTTTTTTTTCCTATCTTCATCACCCCAACATTGATAATCATAGTGCTTCTTCTCCATCTCACTATGTTCAGAGCTTTTCTTCAATTCAGGATGCAACCTTTTACACACTTCCTCTACATATCCTTGAACTTTGCAGTGTTTACGATATTTGAGCATCATATTATATTGATTTTTCACCTATTCCATCCTAGATTCCTTTTTATTCTCATTGATAATTTCCATCTCCACATGTTTTGGAAAATCAAAGAGAAGATCCACTTGAACTTTGATTCTTGCACAGCTTGTCATTGTTTTGTTAACTGTTTCCATATCTAAATGCAATGTCTTTCCTACTGCAGATGCAAGGGAGAATAATGTTTCTTTAACCAAAAAATTTGACTTTAGATTCCGAAAGAAGATCCATGCCATAGCCTGTGTCGTCTCTTCATCAACTTTAAATTTATCATCATAGATAAGAGGCCTCGTAGAATAAGAGTATCCGTCCTTAGCCAATGTGTAATTTATGTATTTCGACATCACGTTAATAAAATTCTCTTGTTGATCA
Source organism: Solanum dulcamara (assembly GCF_947179165.1). Taxonomy (NCBI): domain Eukaryota; kingdom Viridiplantae; phylum Streptophyta; class Magnoliopsida; order Solanales; family Solanaceae; genus Solanum; species Solanum dulcamara. The sequence continues at coordinate 45,198,033 of NC_077239.1, read as the reverse complement.
AGCCGTATAAGTAGGTGTATGTTTCTCAACAAATCAATCTTACAATCCCCTATAATATTGCATTGTTTGGGAATTATAGTGCTCAGCTCTTCCAATTCTGGCTACCCATATGAAAATTTTACAACCGCTGCAAATTGGAGATTTTCTATCAAGTTCATTCGGTCTACTTTTGTCATGACCCAATTTCTTAGGTCATGATTGTGCCTACTATAACCCACCAGTAAGCAAGACGATCCATATTCCAAAACTGTAAGTAATAGGATGTCAGGATAGAAGACCAGCAAATATATCTAAACTAGTAACAAAAATAATAAGAGTATACATGAATGATGGAAGGAGCTAAATATCTACAAATCAAAATGAAACCCTCCCAGAACCTGGAAGTCACTTGTACAGAGCTACTAGTAAAAAGAGTACAAGTCTTAAAATTGGACCACGGAAACAAAGCTATCTCAAAAAAAAAAAGGAAAAGATAAGCAAAATATATATACAGAAGGAGACGGGTAAATCCAAGATGTAATGTGCTCACCCTCACCTCCGAAACACAACCGCAACTGGCTCAAACTCAATGCCGATAACTAGTACTCGGACCTACATCACAAAAATAGATGTAGAGTGTAGTATGAGTACCAAAACAACAGGTACCAAGTAGGTATCATAGGTCGACTGAGCAAGATAAGCAAAAGTAAACTGAAATGCGAGTAAAAGATCACAATTAAAGACAAAATAAAAAGTAAATGTAGGTATGTACATGAGCATACTAGCAAAGAAAGAGAAAGAATATGAATAACTCCATTGGGCTCCCATAAACCCGATGGGTACACTCGTACACAAATAAGGAGTAACCACCTACACGGACTTCCATAAGCCTGACAGATGCAAGAATAGTTGAAGGAGAAAGAGAACAAAACTGAAGGATTCCCTTAATATCACCATATCCTGGACTTGAAGTGAACCATATCCAACTCTAACACCTTAACCCACAATTGAGAGTAGACGAAGACTTAATTGAAGGTTCATTAGGAAATTAGGAATTTAACCACGTGCGAGATGGACCACAGACGGAAATTGGGTAATGGTGGGTAATGAGTCGACATAAGTGGGCTAGACCACAAACTTTAATCAGGTAACTGTAGCTAGAAGCCTAAACACAAGTAGGCTCGACCACGAACTGGAACTAGGTAACTATAGCCAAGCCTGAACTCTAGTAAGCTGGACCATGGACTCGAATCGGGTAACTATGGCTAGAAAGCTTGAACACAAGTAAGTTGGACCATGGACTGGAACTGGGTATTTGTATCTAAGGAACCGATCACAAGTAAGCTAGACAATGAACTTTAACCAGGTAACTGTAGCTAAGGAACTGAACACCAGTGAGCTGGACCACAGACTTCCACCGGGTTACTATAGCTAAGGGATCGAACTAATTCAAAATCAGCATCAAATCATGTGTCACAAGGAGTACCAGCAAACCGGGTGCCATCAATATATCATTCCATCCCAAACTAAATATAACCTAATCGTCGAGGAAACTTCCAAAGCCAAGAGCCGAGCGACACAGGACCGATAGAAGAATAGGGAATTATGAAGGTAAAATCACAAGCTGATTTATTGCCTAGCTAAGGTTCAGACTATCAGACTCAAGTCTACAGGGAGATAATCGTCCAAAATGACGTCAGAGAAGCTCTAAGGCCCAACCGCACCTAACATTACAGAAGTCTAAGGCAATGCTAGTCGAAGCCTAGACTAAGTCCAAACATGCTTCCAACCATATAACCACAGGAACAGTATTCACCACAAGGCATGGATGATCAACAATAATAGGAGTCATACTTACACAGTCTAATAATTACCCAAAATAAGGCCTAGGACATGGATTCTAGGAAATTAGCACGTTCGACACTCAAAACCCCTCCAAACTCATACAAATCAATGTATAATTGCCTAAATATGCTTAGTCTTATGAGGGGAAAATTGTAGCCTACCTGAAAGCCGACCACGCATGCTCCAACTCACAAAACCAGAGTTTTTCCCTTTCGAGAGGCCTCTGAATGCTGCCATACTATCAATAATAGAATCACACCATTAATATGATTTTTATGACACTAAAATCATCGAATTCGGAGATGGACTAATTTTGGAGTCAAAATTGAGAATTGTGGGACCTGCTCCATAATTCACGGAATTGACTCCGAGAATAGACCCTCGCTACTACCCCCAGCTCATGTTCCAAAAAGGAACACAATTCACACACCAAAACAACCCCAACACTAAACATGCATTCATGATCAACCTCAACCTCTAAGAACTTAGAAATGCTGGAAAATAGAGAAATTACCTCAAGGGAAGCCTCAACTCCTAAACTTGAACACACCACTCGATTCTCCTCGAATATCCATGTAAGATAATGTTTTGAATCACCCAAGAATTGAAGAATAAATCACCCTTTGAAGTTTACTTCAAAATCTAAAACTCCAGACTTAAGAACGACCCTTAGGTGCCGCTTTAGCGACCACCCGGGGATTACTTAAGCGACACCCACCTAAAAGGCGAGCCTTGCTTTAGCGACTACTCGTCGCTTAAGCAATCAGTCTTTTTGGCGACAGGGTTGTCGCTTAAGCGATACCCACCTAATAGGGTTGTCACTTTAGCGAGCTACTGGCCACTTAAGTGACACTCGCTTTAGCGACCAGGGGTCGCTTAAGCGACGACACTAGATACAGTTGGTGCAAAAACTGGCTTAGCATGCCAAAACCTCTGAAAGGGTGTTTGGGATTTGTTCGGAACCCCATGCGTACAAACGAGATATGCTACCCCATAAAATTTGAAGTTCTAAACTCAATGGAACAGTTGAAATTTCCATACGAGGTTGTTATGATTGAAAATGGGTCCCACACCCAAAGGCTATTTTGAGCCATCTTCTACAATGGGCCTCGGTATTAGACCAGAAACCTCAAAAAGAGAATGAAGAATTGTCCTAGACCAAACTCGACATTCCAAAACTAACTATTCTATCAGAATTTTTAATCTAGTACGTTTTCCAAGAATGTTGACCAAGGTGAACTGTAGGCCAAATTCCAAAGACAAAAGCACCAAATGGTCCTAAACTCGCATTGATTATCTCGGTACTCGTGTCGACCATGCTACTAGCCTAATTTTGCCATTCTGGAGCTGATGGAATCGTTAGAATTCTGTTTTAAGGTCATTTTCCTAAAGTTATGACTGAGTCAACCTTTTAGGTTATAAAAGCTCCAAAATATGAAAACGGTCCTAAACCCAAAATGAACGACCATGTGACTGAATAATCAGTGTCAGAAAGTCATAAATGACTTGGGGTCGCTACAAGAATACTCTAAACGACGGAATAAATGCTTAAATTCAAAAATAACCTGGAGGGTCATTACAACTTCTTCTTTCATCCACACTATTCTTGGGATTCCTCTAGCATAAAATACTTTCTTCACTGGAATTGGTTCTATTCCATGGGACTGGATCTGATTTATGTTCTACCCTTTGATCACGTTCGCATATTTTTCAGGTATACAATTTTTCATAGGCATTGTTATAGGCGCGATAGGCATCTTAGGATTGATTAACTGATTGTTTGCAACTGATGTATCATATATTAAAGGTGTAAATCTTGATTCTTGTAACAATATTGACTGGTCAGCCCCAAGAATAGGCTGACCATTGACCAGAATGGCCATGGTCGATGCAGAAATTGAGCGGCGTTTAGAGTTGAGTTGTCGCTAGGTTTAATCCTTCTCACACAGTCTTTTCGATCTTTGATTTTTTAAGAAGCTATAAGTTTAATTCACTACCAACTCACTTTTATAATTTTTATTCATGAAATATGATTTTATCAATTAATCATTTAAACTAATTAATTTTTTCAACCAAAACTAAGTTTCTATTGAACAGTCATAAAAAGGTGTGATATGTTTGAAACTTGAATTTTAGATATAATATCCTCTTTAAAAAAATGCAATCTTTCAAACTTGATTTGGTTCTGCAAGAATTCAAATTAATTAATGAATTCAAGTTAATTTTTAAAAATTATTACACATAGCTTAAGACACATAGCTTAAGATGTTTCTAAAATTCTAAAGTTGCATACTTTATTTTATCAGTTTCACTTGTAAATTAAAAGAAGTAGTCTAATTTAAGCCCCAACTGTAATTATTTTGATAATATTTTATAAAATCTAATTAAAAATTTTAGTTTTAAATTATTGTTGATGAGAGACGTTCATCTTAATGACATTATAAATCAATGAGCTATTCTTAGAATACATGGCAAATCATATATACTTATTCAAAAAATGTCATAGCTAAACATATTTTATTTAACATCAGTGAACTTCATCACGCTTTACCTGGTCGTAATATCTTTTTTATTAAAGTTATAGACTATTTTTTAGCTTACATAGCATACACTCCCTATCCTTGAGAGTCTACAGAATAATTTTGAGATAGTTGGCATGTTCCTCCTCATTCTTGAGTAGATTAATCTAGCATCGACAAACACAATCACAAACATGTTCATATATTGTTTGAACACTCGATTTATCAAATCCATGAATGCTGCAGGATTGTTAGTCAAACCAAATGACATAACTAGAAACTCGAAGTGAACACGGGTTCAGAAGGTTGTCTTTGGAATGTCACACTCTCTCACTTTCTATTGGTGATAGCTTGATCTAAGGTCTATCTTTGAGAAACAAATTTATTCTAGGAAGAGGATACTTGTTCTTAATGGTGACCTTGTTTAAATGACGATAGTCAATACACATTCGGAGGGAACCATCTATCTTTCACATGAAAAGGATAGATCACCCCAAGGTAAGACACTCAGCCTAATGAATCTCTTATCTAAAAGATCTTCTAATTGCTCTTTCAATTCTTCCAACTCAGCAGGAGCCATTTTACACGGCGGAATAGAAATACGTTGCATATTAGGAAGTACATCAATTCCAAAGTCGATCTCCCTATTAAGAGGGACTTCGGGTAGATCATCAGGATAAACTTTAGGAAATTCATTAACAACAAGAATAGACTCAAGGGATGGAGCCTCCACACTATCATCTCTAACTCAAACTATGTGTTAGATACAACCCTTGCATATTAACTTTGTATCCCTAAGGTATGAACTGAATTTACCCTAGGCACCGCCGGACAACTTCCACTCTATGATCGGCTCATTCAGAAACTAAAATTTTACAACTCGAGTACTATAATAAATCAAGGCATAAAAAGCATATAGCTAGTCCATACCAAGAATAACATCAAAATCAACTATGTCTAACTCAACTAAATCATCCATGGTATAGCTATGATAGATGGACATAGGACAATTTCTATAGACCTTCTCATCTAGAATAGACTCACTAATAGGAGTGGAAATACTGAAAGGCTCAAGAAGATACTTAGGAAGGGTCTCAAACTTATTAGCCACATGAGAGGTCATAAAATACAATGTGGATCCCAAATCAAGAAATGCGTAGACATCAAAAGTAAAGACTCAAAGCATACCAGTGACAACATCTGGCAAGTTCTCCTAATCCTGATGACTAGCCATAGCATACAGATGGTTTGAACCTCTGCCTATACCTTAAGTCGTACCTCTTTGATTACCTCAAACTAAGGGTGTCGTGGTAGAAGATTGAGCTTTGTTACCCATATCAGACACTCTCTATGAAAATGGACTATCTTGCCACACTTGTAGCACCTATTGGCACCCTCTCTATATTCTTCCAAATTGAGTTTATCACACTTACAGTAAGGTGGCTTCCCTTTCGAGCCTTGAGCCACACTCTCCTAGGATTGAGAATCCTGAGCTCTAAAATATTGGTGGCTCTACGACTTCTGCTCATACTTATAGATGGGTAAAGGTGCACTTGCTGATGATGGAGCATAGTTAGAAGACTTTTTCTGAAAGCAGGACTTGTTGCCCTTACCCTATTTCTGCTCATTCTCTTACCCAGCTGATTTGGTCTTCTTGCTCAAGTGATCCTCTTTATCCTTTTTCTTGTCCTCCTCAACCTACTGAGCATACACCATAAGCTTGGAAATATCCATATCAGAAATCAATAGAGAGGTCTTACACTCTTTATTTATATGTTTACCCAGGATGGAGATAAACTTCCTCCACTTTGAGCTCATATCTGGGATCATCTCCAGAGCACATCTGGATAACTAGATGAACTAAAGACTATACTCCTTCACTTTCATCCCATCTTACTTCGGTTCACAAACTATTTAGCCTTGGTTTCCCTCAATTCTCTAGGAAAGAAATAATCTAGGAAAGCACCCGCAAATTCATCCCAAATGGCACAATCAACATCCTAAACTCTACCCTCCTCCCACTGGTTGTACCAAATATTTTCCACATCTTTGACCTTGTAGGAAACCAACTCAAATCCCTCAAGTGCAGTAGCATGCACCGCTTTCAAAATCTTCCACATCTCATCGATGAAGTTTTGGGGTCCTTCTTATCCTTAGAACATGTGAAGACTGGTGAGTTCATCCTCAAGAAATCTTGGATCCTTACAAAAGCTAACTGCTCTTGAGAGCTAGAGCTAGGATCTAATGAACTTTGGTTACCATTTTGGGCTACTATTAATTGAGTGAGAATGACAATTACTTCTCTAGAATCTGCCTCTGAAGTAGGAATTGACTGAGTGGTAGGCATTGGGGGCACCTTAGTAGAATGTGCAGGTATGGGGGGCTTCTTAGTAGAATGTACAGGTCAACCCCTAGTTTTTGCCCCTAAATATGAAGGAATATATGTCTGAGGGACTGTAACGACCTATTCCCATCATTATGGATAGGCAAGTGGGGAAGGAATTTGGGCCAGAAAACTTTGGGTAGTAACTTCAGAAATTTTTAGCCTAGGCCAGATTTTGATAAATTCTGAGTTAGGCAAGGTCTAGGGTGACCAGGTAATAGGTTGGGGTTGAATCAGTAATCTAATTAAGTTAGCTGATAACCAAGACAATATAGATCCTTTACTTCTTTACGGAATCATATTGGGGTGAGTAAAACTCCCAAAATTTAATTTGGCGTGAATGGTATAATTTAAGATAGCATGGGTTGAGGGTGTGTTATGAAATGGGAGTTTGGAGTTCATATTTCAAACTCTTTATTTCTGTGCAACCCACCAGAGTAGGAATAATCTCTCTAGAGCGAGGCCTCCAGAGCAGGATAATCGCGAATTATTACAAGGTAAGAACCCCAAAAATAGTTTTCTACATAGAAACCGTTCTTAAGACGTTAGGAGGCGACCCAAGGCACTTTTTGTCACGACCCAACCCCGTAGGCCGCGACTGGGGTCCGACCTGGACCCCCGTAGACATAATTGTCAAATATAAGAACTATACACATAAACTCAGTGGGTGATAAAATATTCATACACGTGTGGCCTCTTTCATCTGCATCATGTCATGAAAGGGCACGCAAGCCGATAAGGCTACTATGTTATAAGAACATTTGCAACTGAACAAACTCACAACAACCCACATACACATATGTCTACAGACCTCTAAGAATAGGAACGACAATATATGGTGGGACAGGGGCCCCGTCGTACCCCTACATAAACAAATATATACATCACAGGACCAGTCCTCAAAAGCTAGGCTCCAAAATAGTGAAGCACTTCCAACATAGTTGAGCAGAAATCCTAAGCTGGCGAATCTCCGAAATGAACATCTGTACCTGCAAGCATGAAACGCAGCCCCCCAAAGAAAGGGGGTCAGTACAATATATGTACTGAGTATATAAAGCATGGACTGTAATAAATAAAGCCATTACCAGAACAGAAGGTGCAAAAATGAGCAAAATATCCAGAATATCAAAATGTTTTTCATAATCACAGATAATATATGCGGAAAAACATATGCCATATCCGGCCCCATTATGGGACTCGGTGAACAAATACAAAATATGGTCGCCGCCCCGTCACTGGCGCCACAGCACATCATAACTCCAGAGTAGGGAATATCTCCGTAACAGATCATATCACATCAGATGGTCATATCAGATCATATCATAGGTGTACATGGCACATCATAACTCCACAAATCAAACCCATGTACAGGTCGTACATGCCCCCTCACGTCGGGGCACAACAAACAATGCAGAAAAGTATGCACAATAACAAAACCTGGCACGGGCTCGGTGAAAGAAGCATTGAGGCATCCACGAGTGGAGTATGAGAAACCAAATGCAATTTAAATCATATTTGAGACTTGATGGAATAATCAAAATAAGCTATCATTCAAAATCCAGACAAGGATCATATCAAGTACCTTTTGAAATTTACTATGGGTTATATCAAAATAGAACTTTTGGGAATCATATACACATATCAAGACATAACAAAATATCTTTTAGAAGTCGAGAAGTTGGCCATTCTAGCGGCTTTACGAACAGGAACTTCTTTAAAATCATATGAAAGTTATATACTTGTTTCTTAAAATCCATGACAAAAAGGAATATTAGCTTTATATACTTATGTCAAAGAAATGCTAAAAGAAAGTATAAGCCTTACATACGTATGCCAAAACATGCCAAAAGAAAGAAACGTTAGCTTTACATACCTGTTACGGGTTACTTCTTATCCCATTTGTCTCGTCTTCCTTTAAACCTAAGTAACATGGAAGCAATACAAGTATCAACAACCTTAGTCTTTTCATCACCTTAGGTTACACACGAATATTTATAGAACTCATCTCCTTGCTCGCCTTCTCGACTAGTTCCCTAACTAGTTAAAGAGTTAACGAAAATCGGGCAGTATTTCCCCTATAATGTGCCCTATCCGAATTTCCAATTAGGTCCCTAAGACCTACAACCAACCAACAACAACAACCTGCAGCAATTCACACCAACAATATACAACATAAACTCCAAACGACTTATTCACAAATATGGTAGCACAATAGGGCGTCTAGCCTTTATTTTATAACGCCTTTCATTATACGCAACGAGGGGTCGTGTGGATTCAACCAACAGCACCCTAACCCACATTAGAACATATTTAGGCCCTGCAACAATACTTCACACCCCTGCAGCAGCACCTCACACGAACAACACTATCCTTCGACGATAATTTAACTATAGCAATTCCAATTTAGTTTATTTCGATCGTCGAGCATTTCTATGACATTCTTAAACTTCCAGTAGCATAAAAGGGGTGTAATACACCATATAACAACACCATAAACTTCAATTTAAAAGGAAAGGCCTTATCTTATGTTAAACTGGTCAAACTCGCCAACACTTATCAAAACGCAAAATCTGGGTAGCCCACTGTCTTATATTGTCGCTTAGTTTCGAAGGGGTAATTGAGGGAAAGAAGATTTGTGGCCTCAATGAAAGTTATAGACATGTGTATCAAGGTCGCAAACAATTTTGAATTACCCCTACATCAATTTCTTACGAAAATATATGCCCAAAATACTCACAGTTGTCCGTGTAGGATTTTCAAAACAAAATCTGGGCAGTACCTCCTCTACACTTCATCACCCTTTTTTGTGAAGCTAAAAGCAAAACTGGATTTTTGAGGCTAAATAAAAGTTGTAAACCTATGAAATAGATTTCCAAAACATCTTGAATCACTCTAAAAAAAGCTTTACACAAGGAGTTATACTAGTATTACTAACATCAGTCCAATTTAAAAACGGGTTTATTGACAAAAATGAGAAGCTCCTCGAAACCCCAACTATAAATTTTATGTTGTTAAACCCCGCTATATCAACATAGTATACCTTAAATAATTAATTCATGGATCGAAAACAGAGGCCTTACCTTATTCTTGTGGCTGCGGTGACTCTCTCTTCTCTCCCTCAAGCTTTCTCCAATTTTCCTTAAGTGTAAATGCTGAAAAATGAATCCCTTTGTCATAATTTTAGCATATATATCCAACTTTTGGAGGTGACATGTGGCAGCCCCTAGGGGTGACACATGTTAGCCCCCTGGGCGCCACCTCATCCATGCATCCAACCCAAATCCGCCACGTGGCAGCGTGGGACCCACCTAGGTGTGTCACCTGCTTGCTTGTCACCTGCTTGCTTCGCTTTCGTAAGTTCGAAAACTAGTTTTTTTTTGCTCCCTTTCATAGGTTCATCATCTCGTCTTATTTTAAGTTCGACGTATACTCAAGTAGCTTAGTTATGTAAGACGTCCAAGTCTCTAGCTTACGCGAGTCAATCGAGTCCTACGACTCATTTCTCGGCCTCCAACTCCTTTTGAATTTTTATAACCTTATTTCCAATCTTCCTTATTTTGAAGTATTTCGTTCTCCTTTCATTGGAGTTATTTGATAGCATTATAAACTATCCGACACATATAACAATTTTTAAGAAACTTAAGAGCCTTCCCAGTAACTTCAGAAGCTTAAGAAGCATTCTAATGTACCAAAGTATAGGGTGTAACATCCTTCCCCCCTTTAGAACATTCATCCCCAAATGTTAACTAGCCTCATAAGGTCTTACGAGTGCTTCATGATTCTTCTGTACTGGCTGCCGTTCATAGGCCTTGTATCAACTCATATGGTCTATTTAAGAAGGTAGATTACTTGTAGGCATAGGGAACATATGATATTTCTTTTCTATTACTTCTTTCCAGTTTCTTTACCACACATCATATTGCACCCTTTACACGAACATGTGTAGGAGCTTAAAATAGCCCGAAAGATGCTTTAGCATCACCATACTAGTCTGTACGTAAACCTGTATCATTTCTTACTTCCTTCCTCTACTTACCCTTGAGTTTCCTCATATTCCAGTATAGGAGAGATTTCTCATCCTTTCCTTGTTTTGCTGCTTGTACACCACAATATTAGTAGTCAGTAACTTTTTTACCAACGTCTTACCTTCAGTCGAGTATAGCCTGGCTATTCCTTACAGTATGTTTAAGTTCTCATCGTAATTCTCTTGTTGTATTCATCCCCTTTGTATGCACCTATTCTTTGATGTCATACTATTCAAGTCCTTACTATTAATTCTCCGCACTATCTCTGGTATCATGGCTTCTATCCGTTTATTGCTGGCCTTTAGATCTTATTAACTCGTGCCAGTATGGGATCTCACTTGAAGCCACTTCCCCCTTTTAGGGTGTACCCATGTCACTATCTGTTGTGTTCTACCTTACGCCCTTATTTCTAATTTTCCAATACATATGATTCTTTTCCAACACATTCGATATACTGCACCATATCTATGCCTTCCTTTATATCTTCCATACCTTTTGTTGCCTAGGTACGACAACTTAACATAATCATGAGGTGCTAATCCAGTCTAATTATGGGTACTCGAGTCACGTAGCAATTTATTCGAAGCCACTTTCTCACAAGGCTTTACTTATTTTCATAACTATCCTTACTATATTCACATCATATCCTGTTCGCATTCTACCCCATAGTATAAAACTTCTTAACCTTTTTCACGATTCTTACTGTGGGTTACTTACCCTTCTTAGTTAGTCTTATCCTTAATATATCATTCTATCCAGAACTACCAGCCTTTCCTAAATCATTTTCCTTTTATTTCAAGGAAATTTTGGGCAGAGTTTCCTCTGTATTTCTTACTATCTCAACACCTTCACGCAGAAAATGCCAACAATGCCTCACAGGGGAAATACGCATAAAGATACATATATACGTATCATATCACGTCATATTGCAGCCTCACAGGGTGCCCAATATCAACAATAGTATAAACTGATGGACTTACCTCGTATGTCCAACTCGAACTGCACCTGTTTAGACTTTCCGTCTACTTTTTCTTTCAATTTTCAACTTTACTTGTCAACCGTAATTCAATACCTTACCTGGCACCTATCATTCGTGCCTTGCTTAGCTACGTGCTTTGTAACTTCCAATATCGTCAATAACCTTCTTATATTGATGTTGTCCTTCTGCTGAAATCACAAGTTAGTATGAGGAATTTCATTCCCTATGAATCGGATCTATCGCACGATCGTAGATATAAAATAAAGGTAACATCCTAAATGTCCTGTAGCCTCTTGTCTATAAATGTGGTGCACAACACACCGATAAACAAGAATCTACTAGACACATTCTGTAGACACTCCAAGGACGAACTGCTCTGATACCACTTCTGTCACGACCCAACCCCATAGGCCGCGACTGGGGTCCGACCTGGACCCCTATATACATAATTATCAAATATAAGAACTATACACATGAACCCAGTGGGTGATAAAATATTCATACACGTGTGGCCTCTTTCATTTGCATCATGTCATGAAAGGGCACGCAAGCCGATAAGGCTGCCATGTCATAAGAACATTTACAACTGAACAAACTCACAATAACCCACATACACATACGTCTACAGACCTCTAAGAATAGGAACGAAAACATATGGCAGGACAGGGCCCCCGCCGTACCCCTGCATAAACAAATATATACATCGCAGGACCAGTACTCAAAAGTTAGGCTCCAAAATAGTAAAGCAATTCCAATATAGCTGAGCAGAAATATTAAGCTAGCGGATCTCCGAAATGAACATTTGTACCTGCGGGCGTGAAACGCAGCCCCCGAAGAAAGGGGGTCAGTACGATATATGTACTGAGTATATAAAGGATGGACTATAATAAATAAAGCCATTACCAGAACAGAAGGTGCAAAAATAAGCAAAATATCCAGAATATCAAAATGTTTCTCATAATCACAGATAGTGTATGCGGAAAAACATATGCCATATCCGGCCCCATTTTGGGACTCGGTGAACAAATATAAAATGTGGTCGTCACCTCATCACTGGCGCCACAGCACATCATAACTTCAGAGTAGGGAATATCTCTGTAACAGATCATATCACATCAGATGGTCATATCAGATCATATCATAGGTGTACATGGCACATCATAACTCCACAAATCAAACCCATGTATAGGTCGTACCTGCCCCCTCACGTCGGGGCATGGAGAATAATGCAGAAAAGTATGCACGATAACAAAACCTGGCCCGGGCTCGGTGAAAGAAGTATTGAGGCATCCACGAGTGGAGTAGTGAGAAACCAAATGCAATTTAAATCATATTTGAGACTCGATGGAATAATCAAAATAATCTATCATTCAAAATCCAGACAAGGATCATATCAAGTGCCTTTTGAAAGTTACTATGGGTTATATCAAAATAGAACTTTTGGGAATCATATACACATATCAAGGCATAACAAAATATCTTTTGGAAGTCGAGAAGTTGGCCATTCTAGCGGCTTTACGAACAGGAACTTCTTTAAAATCATATGAAAGTTATATACTTGTTTCTTAAAATCCATGACGAAAAGGAATATTAGCTTTATATACTTATGTCAAAGAAATGCTAAAAGAAAGTATAAGCCTTACATACGTATGCCAAAACATGCCAAAAGAAAGAAACGTTAGCTTTACATACTTGTTATGGGTTACTTCTTATCCCATTTGTCTCGTCGTCCTTTAAAACTAAGTAACATGGAAGCAATACAAGTATCAACAACCTTAGTCTTTTCATCACCTTAGGTTACACACGAATATTTATAGAACTCATCTCCTTGCTCGCCTTCTCGACTAGTTCCCTAACTAGTTAAAGAGTTAACGAAAATTGGGCAGCATTTTCCCTATAATGTGCCCTATCCGAATTTTCAATTAGGTCCCTAAGACCTACAGCCAACCAACAACAATAACCTGCAACAATTCACACCAACAATATACAACATAAACTCCAAACGACTTATTCACAAATATGGTAGCACAATAGGGCGTCTAGCCTTTATTTTATAACGCCTTTCATTATACGCAATGAGGGGTCATATGGATTCAACCAACAGCACCCTAACCCACATTAGAACATATTTAGGCCCTGCAACAACACATCACACCCCTGCAGTAGCACCTCACACGAACAACACTATCCTTCGACGACAATTTAACTATAGCAATTCCAATTTAGTTTATTTCGATCGTCGAGCATTTCTATGACATTCTTAAACTTCCAGTAGCATAAAAGGGGTGTAATACACCATATAAAAACACCATAAACTTCAATTTAAAAGAAAAGGCCTTACCTTACGTTAAACTGGTCAAACTCGCCAAAACTTATCAAAATGTGAAATCTGGGCAGCCCACTGTCTTATATTGTCGCTTAGTTTCGGAGGGGTAATTGAGGGAAACAAGATTTCTGGCCTCAATGAAAGTTATATACATGTGTATCAAGGTCTCAAACAATTTTGAATTACCCGTACAACAATTTTGTACGAAAATATATGCCCAAAATACTCACAGCTGTCTGTGTAGGATTTTCAAAACAAAATTTGGGCAGTACCTCCTCTATACTTCATCACCCTTTTTCGCGAAGCTAAAGCAAAACTGGATTTTTGAGGCTAAATAAAAGTTGTATACCCATGAAATATATTTCCAAAACATCTTGAATCACTTGAAACAAAGCTTTACACAAGGAGTTATACTAGTATTACTAACATCAGTCCTATTCAAAAATGGGTTTATTCATAAAAACGTGAAGCTCCTCGAAACCCCAACTATAAATTTTATGTTGTTAAACCCCGCTATATCAACGTAGGATACCTTAAATAATTAATTCACGGATCGAAAATGGAGGCCTTACCTTATTCTTGTGGCTGCCGTGACTCTCTCTTCTCTCCCTCAAGCTTTCTCCAATTTTCCTTAAGTGTAAATGCTGAAAAATGAATCCCTTAGTCATAATTTCAGCATATATATCCAACTTTTGGAGGTGACACGTGGCAGCCCCCTAGGGTTCCACCTCATCCATACATCCAACCCAAATCCACCACGTGGCAGCGTGGGACCCACCTAGGTGTGTCACCTGCTTGCTTGTCACCTGCTTGCTTGTCAGCTGCTTGCTTCGCTTTCGTAAGTTCGAAAACTAGTTTTTTTTGCTCCTTTTCGTAGGTTCATCATCTCATCTTATTTTAAGTTCGACGTGTACTCAAGTAGCTTAGTTATGTAAGACGTCCAAGTCTCTAGCTTACGCGAGTCAATCGAGTCCTACGACTCATTTCTCGGCCTCCAACTCCTTTCGAATATTTATAACCTTATTTCCAATCTTTCTTATTATGAAGCATTTCGTTCTCCTTTCATTGGAGTTATTTGATAGCATTATAAACTATCCGACTCACATAACAATTTTTAGGAAACTTAAGAGCCTTCCGAGAAACTTGAGAAGCTTAAGAAGCATTCTAATGTACCAAAGTACGGGGTGTAACACTTTTGATCACTTTTTATGGATTCTCATACCATAGGTAAGACTTATACTTCCTAAACTCATAATTCGATTTCTAGAACCCATAAACGATGGTGGGTGATCATTGTGGAAAGGTTTTAACCTGTGGGTAATGGTGTAAATTAGCCCTAGGTGGGTTTTAGGAACATGGATTAGTCTAGAAGGATAATTATACTATAATTCGAGTCAAGTAGACCATTATATTGATCCTTTCTATGTATTTACTATCTTTAGATCAAGAAGAAGCGAAACGAACCAAGAAAGTAAAAGCTCCTATAACTTAGACTTGTTGAGGCTCAAATTCGAGGTAGGTGATGGTTTTTTTCTCGTATGTGACTCATGTACTTGCTAAATTACTTCATTGCATGCATATGCATATATGAATAGGGAAGCATGCTAGAAATTATGTGAAATGATCACTTACTAGTTTGATTTGTGATGAACCTGTTCTTGGAGACACAATATTGACTACTGAATGTAATTATGGTTTCTTTGTATGTTTGAATCGAGTGTCACATTCCTACACATAATTGAATCGGGTGTCATGTTTCGATACATATTTGGATTAGGTGTCACATTCTAACACAAACTGTCACGACCCTGACCCAGCGTGACTGACTCCCACACTAATCCTCTGGTGGGGAAACCATTTCAACGGACCAACGATTAGTAAATGTAGTAAACAAATAAGATAAGGATGTTGAAGCAGTCTTAATTAAAGATAGAAGCCTGAGTCCCCATGAACTCAAGAAGGTCTAGGCAATAATTGTAAAATGCAGAAAACATCCTAGGAACTGAAAGTCATTCGTACCAAAACTCTAAAGAACTAACAAGTCTAGAAATGGAGTACACTCCCATAAGAAAGTCATTAAAAAATTAACCAATGTCTGAACATCTAAGTCCCGGAAGAAGGACTAGAAATATTAGAGAGTCCACGATAGCCTGAAAGAATTAGATCACCCTTGAACTTGAACAACTTCTCACTCTTCTAATAGAGGTCTCTCCGCAGCTGGCTGAATATGCCCTATACTTAACAAACACCGAGCAAGTGCAGTATCAGTACATAAAATCAATAGTGTACTGTAGGATCACGCGACTTAGCCAATAAGCGAGTCATGGATAAGTAAACCCAATATAATAAGCACATATATACAAAATAACTTAGCTATTTTCATCTCAATCAATAATCAACAAGATCACAGTTCAACAACCTCAATATCATGCAACTTCACATAAGGGTCCTCTCATAGGACCTGCAAACACTTAATTTGTGTCGGAACATGACATTCTATTCAATTCTTGTGCTGAAATGTGACACCCAATCCAAATATGTATCGGAATATTACACCCGATCTAATTGTGTGTTGGAATGTGATACCCAATCTAAACAGACAAAGCATCTATAATTATATCCAGTGGTCAACATTATGCCCCTAAGAATAGAGTCATCATAAATCAAGCCAGTAAGTGATTGTTTCACATACTTTCTAGCATGCTTCCCTATTTATATACTCATATGCATACCATTAAGTAACTTAGAAAGTAATGAAGCTCATACATGAAACAAAACTATCACCTATCTCAAATTTGAGCTTCAATACCTCTAAGATATAAGAGCTTTCCCTTTTCGAGTTTGTTATGCTTGTTCTTAGTCTAAAAATAGTAACTATATACAAAGAATCAACAAAATGGCCTAAATAATATGAATTATAACACAATTCCCATCCTTGTCCAACCCCATGATCCTAACCCCTATTCTAGGTCTACTTTCCACAGTTAGTTTTCAAGAAAAAACTCTCTTTCAAGATCACCCACTATAGATTACGGGTTCTAGAAATTGAATTATGAGCTTGGGAGTAGAAATCTTACCTTTCATATGAAAATCCATGGAAAAGTGATCAAAAACAACCTAGGTCACCTACTAACGTCTTAAGAACAACTTTTATGCAGAAAACTATTTTTGAGGATTTTACCCCATAGTAAGTCGCGACTGTCCCACTTTGGCGGTACCATTTGGCAGCCCCGCCATGGTGGTACTAATCCCGCTCTGGCAGGATAGGAGGAGATAGAGAGCTCGTAAAAATTATCCAAGTCTCTCCTTTCATGACATACCCTCTTCCCAAGACGTATTAACTTATACCCTTCATGCCAAGTCTAATTCATCAACATTTACTCACCCGAATAGAATTCTATGAAGCTGTAAATGCTCTATATCATCTTGAATATTAAATAACCCAAAAAAATTAAAGATTCGATCCCACACCTATCACAAGTTCACCCTAGATGTCACCTGACTCAGAATTCATCCAAGTATGGCCTAGGATAAATTTTTCCAGAGTTACTACTCGTAGTTTTCTAGCCTAAATTCATCACCCTCTTAATGGGTAACATCTTTAGAAGCACTTTATCACTAGCCTCGAATATCATATAACTTATATTACGATTGACATACTCATTTTTTGATGACTTTGAGCTGCTAGAATCTTAGCTTGGATGCTCCTTACCTTCTCATGAGCATCCCTTACTAAGTCCACCCCCAATGGCTCCACTTCTCAAGCTTCAAACCACCCTATGACCATCCTATGGGAGACCTACATCTCTTCCCATAAAGAGCTTTAAATGGTGTCATCTCAATGCTGGAGTGGTAACTATTATTACAGGAGAACTCACACAAGGGAAAGAACTTATACCAATGTCCCCCAAAGTCAATCATACATATCCTCAACATATCTTCCAACACTTGAATAGTCCTCTCTGAATGTCCATCTAACTGTGGATGAAAGGAAGTGTTAAAAGTGAGCTGAGTACCCAGATCTTCATGTAACTTTCCCAAAAATTGAGAAGTGAACAGCATACCACGGTCTGAAATAATAGAAAGGGGCACCCCGTGTAGCCTTACTATCTCCTTTAGATAAATCTTTGCCAACTATTTTGCATTGTAGTCCACTCTAACCAGAATAAAGTGTGCTAACTTCATTAGCCGATCAACTACCACCCAAATAGAATCATACTTCCCCAGGGTCTTAGGAATTCCCACCACGAAATCCATGGCTATCCTCTTCTATTTCTATTTAGGAATAGGCATACTTGGGAGTAAGCCTACAAGTCTTCGGTGCTCATATTTCACCTGTTGACAATTCTTGCACTTGGCTACATATTCGGTTATGTCCTTCTTCATACCCTTCCACCAATATAGACATTTCAAGTCTTGGTACATCTTGGTTACTCTAGGATGTATAGAGTATCATGAACCATGAGATTCAGACAAAACCTTTTAAATTATGCCATCCACCCAGAGAACACAAATCCTTCTCTAAAGTTAAGCACCCCACCTGCATCAAGTGTTGAATCTTGAGCTTTGCCCATCAAAACTTTTTCTCTAATCTCATTCAGATTTATGTCTTCAAATTGTTTGGCCTTAACATAATTTATAAAAATGGGTCTTAATCAATATTGGCCATCACCCCACCTTTGTATGAGATTCCTAGCCTCATGTACCTGGCCTTCAAGACTGAAATCTCTCTAGACAAGGGCCGCTTGTAGGCTCCCAAACAGGCTAGATTGCCTATTCTAATCGGTTTCTGGCTTAATGTATCTGCTACCACATTAGCCTTATCTGGATGATATTAAATGGTAACATCATAGTCTTTAAGCAACTCCATTCACCTCCACTTTCTCAAATTCATGTCTTTTTTGTTGAACACATGCTGCAAACTACGGTGGTCAGTAAACACCTCACACTTGACACCATAAAGGTAATGTGTCCATATTTTTAGGGAAAATACTACCGCTGCCAACTCCAAGTCATGGGTCTGATAGTTCTATCATGCAACTTCAACTTCCGCAAAACATAGGCTACAACATTTTTGTCTTACATCAACACAACACTCAAACCTGAATGTGAGGCAACAAGATAAATAATAAAGTCTTTACCTTCGACTAACAAGGTCAAGATAGGTGTAGTGGTCAGAAGAGTCTTAAGCTTTTGGAAGCTCTCTTCGCATTTGCCAGTCCACTTGAATGGCACTTCCTTTTTAGTCAGTATGGTCAAATGAGTAGCGATAGTATCAAAGTTCTTCATAAATTGGTGATAATAACTGGCTAGTCCCACAAAACACCTAACTTCAGTCACGGAGCTAGGCAGATCCAAGTTTTTAACCGCTTTAATCTTTTGTGGGTCTATCATTACCCCTTTCTTTGAAACAACATAGATCAAAAAAACAACTGAAGCCAACAAAAATTCACACTTAGAGAGTTTGCATACAACTTCTACTTTCCTAGAACACCTAGAACAATATGAAGATAGTCTGCATATTCTTGTTCACTCTTCGAATACACCAAAATATCACTTATAAATACAATAATGAATAAATCAGAAATGGGTTGAACACCCAATTCATCAAAATCATGAAGACTATAGATGCATTGGTCAGTCTAAAAGACATCACCAAAAATTCATAGTGCCCGTACCTTATTCTAAAAGTTGTTTTGGGCACATCTTCGGGTCTGATATTTGATGGATGGTACCCAGACTGGAGATCAATCTTTGAAAAGATGGACGCACCTTACAACTGATCAAAAAGATCATCAATACGTGACAAGGGATATTTATTTCGAATGGTAACCTTATTTAGTCATTGGTAGTCAATGCACATTCTCATACTACCATCCTTTTTTTTAACAAACAACACTGGAGCACCCCACGGAGAAACACTAGGATGGATGAATCTCTTATCAAGAAGTTCTTGGATTTGAACTTTAAGCTCTCTCAACTCTGTTGGAGCCATATGGTAGGGAGGAATAGAATTGGACGAGAGCCCGGCTCTAAGTCAATGCAGAAATCTGTGTCTTTGTCGAGAGGCATACTAGGTAAGTCTGAAGGAAACACTTTTGGAAAATTGTGCACTACGGAATAGACTAAATAGAGGAAGACTCTACATTAATATTCCGAATATGGGCCAAATATCCCCAATAACCCTGCCCCATCATTTTTCTAGCCTAGAGAAAAGATATGACTTAGATGGCCAAGGCTTGTACACCCATTTCCACTATATCATTTCCCTTTCCGAGATCTCTAGAGCCATAGTTTTTGCATTATAATTCAGTACAATAAAATATGGGGACAGTCAAGTCATGTCTAAGGTCACATCAAAATTAATCATGTCTAAAATCACTAAGTCTACCCAAGTCTGAAATCCCATAAACATCATAGAACAAGCATGATAAACATGGGTGACTATGACTGACACTCCAAAAGGGATAGAAACATGGATGGGGGCATCAAGTATATCACACAATACATCAAAACCCAAGGCATATTTAATGGAAACATATGAATAAGTAGACCCTAGATGAAATAAAACATTAACTATATGCTCATAGATAAGAATAGTACCTGTGATCACTGCATTAGATGCCTCTTCCTCGGTCTTACTAGAAAATGCATAAAATTGAGCCTAGTCATCCTTATGGGCCACCTTCTTATCTAGGTGTTCTTCTTCTCAACCTGCACTACCATTAACTCATCCCCCACTGCTTCTTTGGTGTCCTCCTTACCTATCCTATGGACCTCCTCTACCATTGTCTCCTCCGACTGCGGTACTACTACTCTGGTCTGCTGGGGTGCTGAAATTGTCCCTCAGAAGTTAGGACATTCTCTCCCTATATGTCCCAGATCTCCACAATTAAAATAATCACGATCAAAAGATGGTTTGCTACCTAGAAATAATGCTCCTTGACCCTCTTGGGCCGGATGCCCACTAAAAGCTGGCAGAGCTGATTGAATTGGCCGACCTAAATTACCAGCCTTCCTAACCCTCTATAATAGGATCCCTGGAAATTATTTGTGCTCTTGGGCATCTTAGACAAAACCTTACCTTGCCCATCTTTCCTCACACATTCTACCTTCTTCACAAAATCAGTGAGTTCATTGAAACTCTTGCTTGACAAAGTCATGTGAACTGACAACACCTGTGATTCAAGGTTCAACCCTTTCACAAATAACCGAATTCTTTCCTCTTCTATAGTTACCAGCTGGGTACCTAGAAAGCACATGAAACTGGCCTCTTAAGAAGCCGCTAACATACCTCCCTACTCCAATGCCAAAAACTCATACTTTTTGCGATCCCTCAGGGTACATGGAACTTATTTTTCTAGGAACTGAACCCATGTAAGAGGGGGCAACACTGCGGAATGACACTCTATATAAGCCCTCTACCACTGCTTTGCCTCACCCTGTATCTGAAATGCCATAAACTCCACTCTGAGTTTGTACATTATCCCCAACTTGTGCAACCTCTCATAGCAGTCAACAATGAACTCATAGGCGTCCTTATTCTCAGTACCATGAAAGACTAGAGGCTTGAGCTTTAGAAACTTAGTGAGCATGCATTCTTACTACCGTTTATAACAGGGCCCATAAGTGGTCTGAAGAAGGCATCAGTGCCTACCACCTCATCTACTAGCAGAGCTGCACTGGCAAAATAGTGATCAATAGGAGCTAGTATTGCGAACATAGTGAGAATCACGTTAGTGTCAGCCAAACCACTTAGAAAGGTCATGATCTACTACACTAGTATAGGTTCTAGAGAGGGAAGACTAGTAGGCCCACCTTAGGTGTCTTCCTCCTGTTCATCTACTCCTTCTTCTTCCCCAAACCTCTAGATTCTCCTTTAACTCATTCTGGGAGTGGAAAAGGCCTCATCTACTAGCACCTCTTCAACTGGAACCTCCACCCTAGTGGGTACTGCTCTCCCTAAGCCTTTGTTGCATTTCCCTCTCCTTCCTCTACTTCTACCACACCTTCAAATGACTGGCTCCTCCTCTAGTTTAACTGGAGCTACAGGATGAACCCATTGTAGAGAGTATTAACCATCTGCGAACAAGAGGATGAAAGGGGTTAGATACAAATTTGGATCACTAGATACCAATTGGAATCATGTCATAGCATGAAGGCAAGAAGATAGAGAAACTTTTCCTAAAGTCTTATAGCCTTTGGAAGAAAAGTATGGGAGTCTCTATACCATTCAGTAAGACACTACTAGACTCATTTTAGGACGACGAGATCAATAAATCTAGGGCACTGATACCAAATTGGTCAAGATCCCAACCTGTTGTCATAGTCACCCAATAATTAGCAACAACAATAACAACCTAGTAAAATCCCTTAACGTGGGGTCTGGGGAGGGTAAAGTGTAACAACTTAATAATTAGCAAATACAATAAATAAATAAGATAAGGATACAGAAGCAGTTTTAATTAAAGATATAATCCTGAGCCCCCATAAACTCAAGAAGGTTTAGGCAACAACTTAAAATATATGAAAAATATCCTAGGAACTAAAAGTCATTCATACCAAAACTCTAAAGAACTAACAAGTCTAGAAAGGGAGAACAACTCCCATAAGAAAGTAATTAAAGATTTAACCAATGTCTGAACATCTAAGTCCCGAAAGAAGGACAAGAAATAGTAGAGAGTCCACCGCAGCCTAAAAGAATTAGCTCACTTTTGAACTCGAACAACTTCTCACTCTTCTAAGTGAGGTCTCTCCGTAGCCGGCTGAATATGCTCTGTACTCAACAAAGTCAGAGCAAGTGCAGTATCAGTACACAAAATCAATAGTGTACTAGTAGGATCACGCGGCTAGCAGTAAGTGAGTCATGGAAAAGTAAACCCAACCTAATAAGCACATATATACAGAATAATCTATCCATTTTCATCTCAAACAATACTCAGCAAGATCACATTTCAACAACCTTAATATCATGCAACTTCATTTATGGGTCCTCTCATGGACCTGTAAACACTTAATTTATGTCGTAACATAACACACAATCCAATACTTGTGTTTGAACGTGACACCTGATCTAAATGTATATCAGAACATAATATCCCATCTAATTGTGGGTTGGAATGCAACACCTGATCCAAATAGACAAAGCATCCATAATTACATTCAGTAGTCAACATTATACCACCAAGAACATGTTCATCACAAATCGGGCTAGTAAGTGATCATTTCACATAATTTCTAGCATGCTTCCCTATTCATATATGCATATACATACCATGAAGTAGTTTAGCAAGTACATGAAATCCATTTAGGAAATAAAACTATCACCTACCTCGAATTCGAGCTTCAACCACTCTAAGTATAAGAGCTTTCCCTTTATGGACTCGTTCTACTTGTTCTTGGTCTAAAAATAGTAAATATGCACAAAGGATTAACAATATGTCCTAACTAATATGAATTATAACACAATTTCCATCCTAGGCCAACCCCATGATCCTAACCCTCATTCTAGGGCTACTTTCCGTAGTTAGTTTTCAATCCAAAACCCTTCCTTAAGATCACCCACCATAGAATATGGGTTCTAGGAATCGAATTATGAGTTTGGAGAGTAGAAATCTTACCTTTTTGTGAAAATCTGTGGAAAAGTTATCAAAAACACCCAATCAAAACTTAGATTGGGTGTCAAGTTCCGACACATAATAAGTGTTTGCAAGTCCCATGAGAGGACCCTTATGTGAAATTTTATGATATTCAGATTGATGAAATGTGATCTTGTTGAGTACTGATTGAGATGAAAATGGTTATGTTATTCTATATATACGTGCTTACTATGTTGGGTTTACTGGTCTATGATTCTCTTATTGGCTAGCCGTGTGATCCTACCAGTACACTTGTACTGTTGATTTTTTCTACTGATGCTATACTTGCTTTGTCTTTGTTGAGTACAGGGCAGATTCAGTCGGCTGTGTAGAGACCTCACATAGAGGAGAGATAGTTTTTCGAGTTCAAGGGTGAGCCATTTCATTAAGGTTGTTGTGGACTCTCTTTATTCATAGTCCTTTCTTCGGGACTTAGATGTTCACACAATGCCTTGAAAGTAGACTCAATGATATGCAACTCAACCATATCAAACCATTCATTTCAGGGAGTTTCTATAACCGACAACCATCACTTATGAGCTAGTGATGAAACAACGCTTTGCACTGTCATTACCGAAGCTGTCCAATTTCTTGCTAGGGTAAGGGACGATCAACCTCAATGGATTCACAATCAATCAAAGTCCATCATTTTGGGACTTGAGAGGCATGGCCTCTATCCTACACTGGCTACATAGTTTACAGAGTTTGAGTTGTTATTTTACTCTTACCCAAATTGGTGCTCAATACTACTCCCAAAAGACTCAATATGCTCAATCAAATCATTATAATCAAATCAAATCATTTAGCCTCATTGTACTCTTATCAAGCTCAACTCATCTCAATCATCAACCTCTTATGTCTAAAACATGCTTTCGACTCATTCATAACTCTTCAAAACTCTATCTCAAATCAATCATTTGACTCAATGCTCAACTCATTTAGACTCAAATCTCATGCTCTTTCAAACCTCGATCAAATATTCTTAGACTCGATTTAAAAATCACAATTTTTTAAATGCATGGAAACCATTCTCCTAATCTCAAAATAAATACATTTAATGCAATAATCATCAATTCTGTTAGGGTCCATGGGAATAAAATCATGAGCAACCGATTAAGAACTCAAATCTTAAGAATCAACATGATATATTCATATATATATATATATACATATAAAGAACATGATAAGGAATTTCATAAATAACTCAAGAACTCAATCAAACGGGATTAAAACTCAAACTGAATCTTATTCTTAACTAAATGAATATGTAGGGCATGAGGACGAAATTAGTTCAGCATTGTAATTAGCCTTACACATCTAGAAATCGAAGAAACAATCGAGACTTGATGGAATCACTTGAAAGCCCTTGAACCCTAGCTTTCTTTCTTCTCTCTAATCGTTTCCCTCAAAAATTCTAAGTGTGAATAAGAGGAAAAACCCTTGTGG
The DNA here is from genome assembly GCF_947179165.1 of Solanum dulcamara. Classification (NCBI taxonomy): domain Eukaryota; kingdom Viridiplantae; phylum Streptophyta; class Magnoliopsida; order Solanales; family Solanaceae; genus Solanum; species Solanum dulcamara. Next base: position 45,172,893 of record NC_077239.1, on the reverse strand, counting down.
TTAAGTAAAGGGACTCATTTTGGGTCCCTAAACATACAGGGTTCAGTTGGGAAAAGGTGAAAAAAGATTGGAATACCCTTCATTAAACTAGGTCGGGAACTTTTCACGGAAAGCCACCATGGCCCATGAAGCTCACCACAGGTCGTGGTGGTAGGGTTGAGTTTGGGTCAAGAGGGGCCGACTTCACAGAGGTCACCACGGTCTATGATGGTCACTAAGGGACTACGGTCCGTGGTTCTCACCATGAGCCATGGTCTCTCTAGTGAACTCTTCCCCTAACCCCTATCCTCTATATGACCCCCTCTATGAATTGTGAAGACGAGTACAGTCCGTGGTGGGTCTCATGGTCCCTGTTTGATGAAATTTCCAGATCATTTCGAGTTAGTTCAAACTAAGGACTTCGGGGTGTTAAAGGAATATAGTATAGAGTTCTCATAGTACAATGTTCAAAAGATGCTAGTAAATTCCACTGCATATGAACACTAGAAGCTCATGCAAAGAAGTTTTTGAAACTTGCTTTCAGATACGTATTTCACCTCTTGTTAATTTAAATAATCATAAAAGTAACATTCATATTCATATACACATGTCCAAACAATGAACATTGAAAAAAAAATAGAAAAGCCTCATTTTGCCAGGAAATCGTCTGAACTCGTGAGATTGAATATTTGGTGACCAATGATTAATACAATTTTGAAATTATAAGTGTTTTTATAGAAGTAGAGGAGTTGTAAATTAAAAGGAATATTTATTAATATTTTATCATATTTAATTAGTAAATCATATTAATTTTTCATATTTAGTTCTAAATATATTATCCATATTTAGGAGTCTTCACAGACAAAAGCAATTAATATATTACTAATAAACCTATTCATTTTATTCATGGACTAAAGCATCCTTATATGCTTAAGATACGGACAAAAGTAATAAATATTTATATTATTGTCATTAATATTAAATATAATAAGGATAGTAAAATATTAATTGAAAGAAAATAGTAAAAGATAATTTTATCTATTGTAGGATCAGAAAAAAAGTTATAGCAATATTTCTAAGAGTCTTCATGCTTTTAATATAGTAGATAAATAAACTATTTTATTATATTAATACACAAGGTTTCATTGTTAGGTTAAGGTTTCTATTTATAAAGATCTATCCATGTCGTTATGAATAGGCTAATGGGGAATGATTCCGGGTCAAAAAACTTTGGGGAGTAACTTCGGAAATATTTAGCCCAGACCAAAATTGGACGAATTCTAAGGCAGGTGAGGTCTAGGGTGATCATGTGAATGGTGGGGGATTAAATCTCTAATTTGAATAGGTAAGATGATAGACAAGATGATATGGAGCATTTACCGCTTCGCGGAATTGCATTCACTCGAGTAAAACTCTCAAAATTAGATTTGGCATGAAGGGTATATTTTAGTTCATCTTTGGAAGGGGGTGTGTTACAAAATGGGAGCTTAGAGCTCAAACTACGAGCTCATTATTTCCACATATCCGCCAAAGAGGGATTTCTCCCGCCAGAGAAGGACTGTCAGATGGGACAATCGCAACTTAAGTTGGGGAAAACCCCAGAAACAGTCTTTTTCTACAAAAATAATTTCTAGAACGATAGGAGGCATCCTAGGGCAATTTTCATCAATCTCCCACGGATTTCCACGCTTAAGGTAAGGATTTTAATCCATAAACGCATCCTTTGATTTCAAGAACCCAAAAACTATGGTTGGTAATCATTGAGGAGAGTTTGAACTGAAACTAATGGTGGAAAATAGCCCTAGGATGGGTTAGGATCATGGGTTTTGAGCTTGAAGGGAACTATGTTATAATTCTTTGAATTAGGCTATTTTATTGATCCTTGTGTATAGGTGACTTATTTATAGACCAAGAACTAGGAGAAAGAACCCGAAAAGGGAAAGCTCTTGCACATTAAAGTTGTTGAAGCTTGAATTCGAGGTAGGTGATGGTTTTGTTTTCTATATGTGTTTCATGTACTTTTATATTGCTTCATGATATGCAATGTGTACATGAGTAGGGAAATATGCTAGATTATATATGAAATATTGCTGGCCTATTGTGTGATGAACCTATTCTTGGCGATAAAATATAAAATATTAAATATAATTGTGGTTGGTTGAATGATTGGGATCGAGTGTCACATTCCGACACATAAATTGGATTGAGTGTCGCGTTTCGACACATATTTGGATCAGGTGTCACGTTCTGACACAAACCTTGGATCTGGTGTCATATTCCGATAAAAGTTGAATGTTTGTAGGTTTCATGAGAGGACCCTTTTGTGAAGTTATAACATGTTGAAGTTATTAAACTGTGATCTTGTTGAATAATATTAGAGATGAGATTGTTTAACTTATTTTGTATATGTTTGTTTGTTGGGTAGAGTTTACTTGTCTATGATCCGCTTACTAGCTTACTGCATGATCCCACCAGTACACTGTTGTTTTATGTACTGATACTACACTTGCTCAGCCTTTTGTTGAGTATAGGGCATATTCAGCCAGATGAAGAGAGACCTCATTTAGAAGAGTGAGACTTGTTCGAGTTCAAGGGTGAGCTGTTTTTTTCAAGCTGTCGAGGACTCTTCTTTCTTCTAGTCCTTTTTCCAAGACTAAGATTTCAAACACTGTTTTAATTTCATGACGACATTTTGAGAGTGCTTCCCTCTTCTTATACTTATATTTTGTTAGAGTTTTGGTTCCTAGGATGTTTCCGCATTTCAGTTTGTTGTTTAGATAGTTTTGCTGAGTTTATGGAGACTCAGTATTTTTCTAGTTTTATTGTTGCTTCCACAAGTCTTTAACTGCTTTATCTCTTAAGTTTGATAACTTGGGTTGTAAGAATGGTTCTCCCACTGGAAGGTTAGTGTGGTGTCAGTCATGGCGGGTAGGGGTCGAGACACTAGTCAAAGGTACATTATAATTTTTTGACACGTTTTGCCTTAAACATGTTTTTTTACTATTTTTTTTGACCCTTTTTTGCCTATATTGTTTTTGGAAGTTTTAACAACTTTTTTAATTTGAATGTTTTTTGACCTTTTTTTAGATCAAGTCTATTTTAGTTGAAAAAAAATTCTTCGTGTAGAAATTTAACCATGATTAAAAAATCTTCTTTATTTAATATTTTATTATATTTATTATAGTCAATATTTAATATCATTAAAATAGTGGTATATTAATTGAAGAAAAATGGTGAAAAGATGATTTTATCTAAAGCGAAGTCTTTTAATTAGGGGCAAAAAGTTCAATCAATATTTTAATTATCGTCATGCTTTTAATACAATATAGATATAGATGATCAACCAATATGCGACAGAGGGATACTAATTATTATGCACATATTTTTAAAAATTTATTATAGATAATCATACACAATTAAATTTATAATTACTTTTTATTACTTAATTTGTCCAATTTACTTTAACTTAAATCAACCATATTTTTATACTGGCTTTGTAAGATTGTGTTCAATTCTTTGAGATGTTTTATTATATATTTCAAACTCTAACTAATTAGATTATCAACTAATTAAATTTTAAAAAATATTGCCTTAACTTTGAATGTTCTATAAAGATAATAATCACTATATTATCGGCTTTTGTAATTAAAAGTATTACAAAATCTATATATAATATAAATTTAGATATAAAAAATTTGATGTGGCACATCTCTATGGCCTCTATTCTTATTTATCTTTTATCTCCTTTTTTGATATTTTATTTTTATTTTCTTTTTTTTTTAATTTATATTTTCAAAAAACTGAAAGTGTTTAATTGCACCCAATTAATCACCTCCCTTTAAAAAATTCCTTAGATTTATACACATACAAGTAAATGGAAGATGAAAAGACAAAAAAAATATTTTCCACAACTGTTAAAATTTAGCCTATAAAATAAGAAAAATTGACCACCAACAACAATGGACTCCTTATCTTTGTCTCTTTTTCTTCATGTAAATCAATTTTTGAATTTTACGTTGTATATTTTCCTATTAGCAGTGATTTCAACGGCGGTCTGATATTACATGTGCGGCGGCGTCATTCTCATGATTTATGAGGATTCCATAATGTCAACAGATTTTGCCTAACTCCGCAATAGTATAGTTGAATAAAAGAGAAAGAGAGTGTATATTGGTGTAAGAAGAATGATTATGCAACAAATATTTTTCCTCAAAACAAAAGACTTTTTGAAATGATATTGGATTATAATTCCTCCTACAAAGAGATATATGCTGAGAAAGAAAATCATTTGGATGAGAAATTTATAGGAAAAGTGATGAGTGTTGAAAGGGAAAGAAGAATTATTTTCAGAAAGAATCAATTTATTTATGGAATACATATCAAATGAGGAGGATAATAAGGAGGAATTATTTGGAAAAAAAATCAATCTATTTATGCATTCATATCAAATTAGGAGAAGAATAAAGAAAAATCTATTTTATGATTTAAAAGAAACAAAAATTAGTGTTGCCACTATTTCATTCAATTTCTTAGCTCTACTAATTCCTTTCTTCTTTAATTTTTTCTTAAACATATTTTCTGTTTTTTTTCCTTTATGCATTTTTAATTAAAGTTAATATCTTCTACATTGAATTTCTCTATATATATGGATTGATCCCCCTCAATTACAAATTTGATTAGTAATGTTCAATGACACGCTTGATTTTTGCCCAAGTGTCTAAATAATTTTTTTTAAAAAAAATTCATCCAGTATTCGATATCCGTATTGAACTCGACTAATTCAAGTTCGCGCCTCAGATATTAGAATTATACTATATTTTTGTATTTAATAATTGATAGAATTTCACCACAAAGGAGAATATATATATATATATATAAATACACACTCTTACACACACTAGACATTGGAGTTCGTGCTAGCATGGGTCCAATATATGTTGCTCATTTTATTTCAATTTATGTGACACAAATTAAATTTGAAGAGTCTATTAAATTCTCTATTATGATTTGTAAATATTTTTATGTTAAGTTGTTGTGATTTCAATTACTTTTTACATAATTTTAGATAATATATGTTACTACTTTTGTCTCAATATATGTAGCACTGATAGAATTTTGAGAGTTAACCAAATTTTATATGTCTTTTAAATATATTAAGTTGTCAATTATTGTAATTTATAATACTTTTTACGTTATTTTTCAAATAAAATATGTTACTTTCTCTATCTCAATTTATATGACACTGATAAATTTTGAGAGTCAGCCGAATATTTTATGTCATTAAAATTTTTAAGTTGTTAATTATTATGATTTATAGTACTATATAGTCATTTCAAATAATATATGATACTTCCTTTATCCCAATTTATGTGGCACCGATAAAATTTCAAAAGTTAATTCAGCTTTTTATATATCTTTTAAATAACAGAAGTTATTAATTATTGTGATTTACAATTTTTTTATGTAATTTTTAAATTTATAACATACCAAAATCAGATAAATAAATTCAAAGGGGTGGTTTGTGACATTCTAGATTCGGTTCCTAGGATATTTTCGCATTTCAGTTTTTTGTTTAGATTATTTTGCTTAGTTTATAGGGACCCAGTATTATTTCTGGTTTTATTCCTGCTTCCGCAAGTCTTTAACTGTTTTATCTCTTAAGTTTGATAACTTGGGCTGTAAGAATAGTTCTCCCACTGGAAGGTTAGTGTGGGAGCCAGTCACAGCGGGTCAGGGTCATGACAAAAGTTGGTACTAGAGCCTAGGTTCGTTGATCTTGTCGTACCAAAATGAGTCTAGTAGAGTCTTGCAGAACGGTACGAAGATGTCTATACCTTTCTTCGAGAGGCTATAGGATTTTAGGAAAGGTTTCGTTATCTTATTTTCTTCATGCTATAACTTAATTTCAATTGGTATCTGGCAATCTAAATTGGTATCTAACCTCTTTCACTCTCTTACCCGTAGATGGTTAACACACGCTATAATGGTGTATACCCCATAGCTCTAGTAGAGCCAGAGGAAGAGCTTATTGTTCGAGGGAGAGGCCGAGGTAGAGAAAGGATAGGGAGATAAGGCAGGAACAGAGGGAGAGTAGCACTTGCTAGAGTGGAGGTTCCGATTAAAGAGGTGCTAATAGGTAAGACCCCTCCTGCTCCCCAGAATGAGTTAGAGGGAGAGGTAGAGGTTGGAGAAAGAGAAGAGAATTTTGAATAGGAGGAGGACACCCAGACTGGGGCTACTGAGATTCCCTCTTTGGACCCTATTTTGGCACAACAGATTATGGCCTTTTTAGTGGGCTAAATGGCACTAGCACCATTTCCACCATGCCTGCAGCACCAACTCCTATTGCTCATCCATTTGCTGTTGCAGCTCCATCAATAGATGAGGTGGTAGGCACATATGCTTTTTTTAGGCCATTAATAGGTCCTTTGATGACCGGTACTAAGAATGACGTGCTCACCAAGTTCCTAAAGCTCAAACCTCCGATATTCCATGGTAATAAGAATGAAGATGCTTATGAGTTAATCCTTAATTGCTATGAAAGGTTGCACAAACTGGGTATAGTGCACCAGCATGAATTGGATTTTATGATATTTCAGCTGAAGGGAAGCCAAACAGTAGTGGTGAGCATATGTAGAGTGTCATTCGCCAGCGTTTCCCCTACTTACTTAGGTTGAGTTTCATGCCTTGTTCCTAAAAAGTATGTGCCTTGTACTTTAAGGGATAGAAAGAAGGATGAGTTTATATCCCTCGAGTAGGGAGATTATCAATGGCTTCTTATGAGGCCAAGTTTTATGCATTGTCTAGGTAAGATACTCAACTAGTCACTATAAAGAAGGAGAGGATCAGGTTGCTTGTGAAGAGGTTTAACCCCGAGTTTTAGGTATTGTCCGTCCATATGACTTTGCTAGGTAGGAGTTTCAACGAACTCACAGAATTTGTGAAAAAAGTGAAAGGTGTGAGAAGAGATGAGCAAGCCAAAACTTTGTCTATGAAGCCCAAGAGAGCAGGTAATCTTTAAGGATCCTATTCTAGAGGGTCAGGCAGGCCGGTAATAGCAACCCGACTAATTCAGTCAATTCTATTTGCTTCTACAAGTAGTTTTTCAGATACTCCACAATAGCATTCGGCCTATGAGGGTCAGGGAGCATCACTTTCAGGTAGTCGACCATCCTTTTATTATGGTTATTTTAATTATGGAGAGCCGAGACATATATGGAGTGAGTGTCCTCACCCTCACAGGATAATTTCAGGACCCCAGTAGGCTAGAGAAGTTGTACCAGTGGCTAGGGGGAGCAATGGTACGTCCACAAGGTGGGCAAGAAAGAAATCCAAGAGGCTGTGGGGGCTGAGGTAATGGTAATGCAGGTCGAGGAGCATCCCATCCAGGGAGGGAGGTAGCCCGTCAGGATGACCAGGCTCAATTTTATGCATTTTTAGGCAAGACTGAGGCAGAGGCCTCTGACGTTGTGATCACAAGTACTATTTTTGTCTATGACCAGATGGCTACTATTTTTTTATCTGGGTTCTACTTATTATTATGTGTCTGTGAAATATGCCTTGGGTTCTACTGCACTGTGTGATATACTAGATGCTCTATTGATGTTTCTACCCCTATTGGAGAGTCAGTCATAGTCACTCATGTATATCGTGCTTGTTCTGTTATGTTTATAGGATACCAAACTTGGGTTGACTTAGTAATTTTAGATGCAAAAGTTTTGATGTGATCTTAGATATGACTTGATTGTCCCCCTATTTTGTTATACTTAATTGCAATGAAAAAACTATGGCTCTAGAGATCCGGGGGAGGGAAAGGCTAAAGTGGGAAGGGGTGTACAAGCCTAAACCAGCTAAAGTGATATCTTTTCTCTAGGCTAGAAAAATGGTGGGGCAGGATTGTTTGGCCTATATCCAGAATATGGATGTAGAGTCTCTTTATATTGAGTCTATTCCAGTAGTGTGTGAATTTCCAGAAGTATTCTCTTCAGACTTGCTTGGTATGCCTCCTGACTGAGATATAGATTTTTGTATTGACTTAGAGATGGGTACTCATCCAATTTCCATTCCTCCCTACCGTATGGCTTCGGCAGAGTTAAGAGAGCTTAAGGCTTAGATCCAGGAGCTTTTTGATAAGGGGTTCATTCGTCCTGATGCTTCCCCTTGGGGTGTTCCTGTGTTATTTGTCAAGAAAAAATATGGTAGTATGAGGATGTGCATTGACTACCGATAATTGAATAAGGTTACCATCAAACATAAATACTCTTTGCCTCATATTGATGATCTTTTTGATCAGTTGCAAGGTGCCTCAGTCTTCTCAAAGATTTATCTCCAGTCTGGGTACTATCAGTTTAAAATTAGGCTTGAACACGTGCCCAAGATTGCTTTTAGAACCAGTTATGGGCACTACGAATTTTTGGTGATGTCTTTTTGGCTGACCAATGAAACTACAGCCTTTATGAGTTTGATGAATTGGGTGTTCAAGCCATTTCTGGATTCTTTTGTATTAGTATATATAGATGATATATTAGTATATTCAAAGAGTGAACAGGAGCATGTAGACCACCTTCGAATTGTCTTAGGTGTTTTGGGAAGACAAACATTGTATGCACAATTTTCTAAGTGTAAATTCTGGCTTCCTTCAATTGCCTTTTAGGGTCATATTGTTTCAAAAGAAGGGGTAATGGTAGACCCACAAAAGATTGAGGCAGTTAAGAACTGGGCTCTTTCTAGTTCCGTGACCAAGGCTAGAAATAGTATGGGACTGGCCAGTTATTATCGCCAGTTCATGAAAAACCTTGCTTCTATTGCTACTCATTTGACCAGGCTAACTAAAAAAAAAGGTGTCATTCCAGTGGACTGACAAGTGCGAAGAGAGCTTCCAAAATCTTAAAACTCTTCTGACTACAACACTAATCTTAACCCTGTCGGTCGAAGGTAAAGACTTCATTGTTTATTATGATACTTCACATTCAGGTTTGGATGTTGTGCTGTTGTAGGATAAGAATGTTGTAACTTATGCTTCGCGATAGTTGAAGATGCATGAAAGGAACTACCCGACTCATGACTTAGATTTGGCAGTGGTAATATTTGCACTTAAAATCTGGAGGCATTATCTATATAGCATCAAGTATGAGGTATTTACTGATCACCACAGCTTACAACATATGTTCACCCAAAAGCACTTGAATTTAGGACAATGAAGGTGGATGGAGTTTCTCAAGGACTATGATATCACCATCCAGTATCATCCAAGTAAGGCTAATGTGGTAGCAGATGTGTTAAGCTAGAAGTCAGTTAGCATAAGCAGTCTAGTTTGTTTGGGAGTCTTTATGCGGCCTTGGCTAGAGAAATTCAGGCCTTGGAGGCCAAGTTCATGAGGCTGGGCATCTCAGAGAAAGGTGGGATAATGGTCAGTGTTGATCTAAGGGCCACTTTTATAGAAGAGATCAATACCAAGCAATTTGAGGATGTTAATTTAAATGAAATTAGAGGGAAGGTGTTGATGGGCAAGGCTTAGGACTCAACACTTGATGCAGGTGGGGTGCTCCACTTTAGGGGAAGGATTTATGTTCCCTGAATATATGGCTTAATTCAGAAAATCTTGTCTGAATCTCATGGTTCATGATACTCTATTCACTTGAGAATAACTAAGATGTATCAAAACTTGAAGCGTCTATATTAGTAGACGGGTATGAAGAAAGACATAACTAAATATGTATCCAAGTGTCAGAATTGCCAACAAGTGAATATGAGAACCAAAGACCTGCGAGTTTACTACAAAGAATACCCATTCCTGAATAGAAGTAGGAGAGAATAGCCATGGACTTTGTGGTGGGGCTTCCCAAGACTTTGACAAAGTATGATTCTATTTGGGTGGTGGTTGACAAGTCAGCACATTTCATTCCGATTATAGTAGACTACAATACACAACAATTGGCCTGGATTTATGTGAAAGAGAGAGTAAGGCTGTATGGGGTGCCCCTTTCTATCATTTCATACCATGGTACGTAGTTCACTTATAAGTTTTGGGAAACGTTGTATGAAGATTTTGGCCCTCAACTCACTTTTAGCACTGCTTTCCATCCACAAACAGATGGGCAATCAGAGAGGACTATACAAGTGTTGGAAGACATGTTAAGGGCATATATGATCGACTTTGGGGGACATTGAGACAAGTGCTTTCCCTTATGTGAGCTCTCCTACAACAATAGCTACCACTTCAACATGGAGATGGCACCATTTGAAGCCCTCTATGGGAGGATATGCAGATCTCCCAAAGGGCAGTTTGAAGCTGGGAAATAGATCTATTGGGGTAGACCTGGTGAGGGATGCTCAGAATAAGGTAAGGAGCATCCAAGAAAAGCTTCTAGCGGCTCAAAGTCATCAGAAAAAGTATGCTGACCATAAGGTGAGGGATATGAAATTAAAGGCTGGTAAGCAAGTACTTCTAAAAGTGTCACCCATTAAAGGGGTAATGAGGTTTGGTAAGAAGGGCAAACTCAATCCTCGCTATATTGGCCCTTTTGAGATTTTGATTGTATATGGCCAGTGGCGTACAGATTGGCCTTACCATCTAGTTTGTCTGGGGTATACCCAGTGTTCTATGTATCAATGTTGAAAAGTACTATGGGGATGGGAAATACATCATTAAAATGGATTCGGTGTTGTTAGATAAGGAACTTTAGTATGAGAAAGAGCCAATTGCAATCGTTGATCGTGATATCCAAAATTTGAGGACTAAAAAGATTAATATGGTTAAAGTGCAATGGAAATATTGTTCGGTAGAGGAAGCTACTTGGGAGACTGAGAAGGAAATGCGAGACAAGTATCCTCAACTGTTCGTCGAAACAGGTACTACTCTATCTTTACTTTAGCTCTGTTTTCCCAAGGTAGTCACTCAGGGATGAGTGATGGGTAAATTGGTATCTATTATAATGCCTTATCCCCATCATTATGAATAGGCGTATACAAAAGAATTTTGGGCCAAAAAACTTTGGGTAGTAACTTGGGAAAAATTAAGCCTAGGCTGGACTTAGATGAATTCTGAGTTAGGTGAGGTCTATGGTGATCATGTGAATGATGGGTGATCTAATATCTAATTTGAGTGGGTAATATGATATTCAAGATGATACGGAGTATTTACAACTTTGCAGAATCATATTCGGGCGAGTAAAACTCTCAAAATTGGGTTTGGCGTGAAGGGTATATTTTAGTACGACTTTGGAAGAGGGTGTGTTGCAAAATGGAGGCTTGATGCTCAAACTCCAAACTCACTATTTCTGCATTTCCCACCAGAGCGGGGCTGCAAGAGCGGAATGGGTCTCACCAGAACAAGACAGTGACTTAAGTTGGGAAAACCCTAAAAATGGTCTTTTTCTGCAAATACAGTTTCTATAATGACAAGAGGCGACCTAGAGAGATTTTCATCAATTTTCCACAGATTCCACACTTAAGATAATGATTTTACTCCCTAAACTCATCATTTGATTCTTAGAACCTAGAAACTATAGTTGGTAATCATTGGGGGAGAGTTTGAACTGAAACTAATCGTGGTAAATAGCCCTAGGGTGGGGTTAGGATCATGGATTTTGGCCCAGGAGGGAATCATATTATAATTCTTCTGAATTAAGTTATTTTATTGATCCTTGTGTATATGTGACTTGTTTTTATACCAAGAACTAGCAGAAAGAACCCGGAAAAGGAAAGTTCCTGCACCTTAGAGTTGTTGAAGCTTGAATTCAAGGTAAGTGATGGTTTTATTTCCCGTGTGTGTTTCATATACTTATTAAATTACTTCATGATATGCATATGTGTATATGAGTAGGGAAATATGCTAGATTATATGTGAAATGATCACTTGCTGGCCTGTTGTGTGATGAACTTGTTCTTGGTGATAAAATATTCAATATTGAATGTAATTGTGGCTGGTTTCATGATTGGGATCAGGTGTCATGTTCCGACACATAAATTAGATCGGGTGTTATATTCCAACACAAACTTTGGATCGGGTGTCACGTTTCGACACAAAGTTAAATGTTTGTAGGTTTCATGAGAGGACCCTTTTGTGAAGTTATAACAAGTTGAAGTTATTGAATCGCGATCTTGCTGAATATTGTTCAAGATGAGATTGGTTAACTTATTTTGTACATGTGTGCTTGTTATGTAGAGTTTACTTGTCTATGATCCACTTACTGGCTAACCGCGTGATCCTACCCGTACACTGTTGTTTTGTGTACTGTTACTACACTTGCTCTGCCTTTTGTTGAGTACAGGACATATTCTGCCGACAGTGGAGAGACCTCATTTAGAAGAGTGAGACTTGTTCGAGTTCAAGTATGAGCTGTTTAATTCAAGCTCCCGAGGACTCTTTTTTGTTCTGGTCCTTTTTCTAGGACTAAGATTTCAAACACTTTTTTAGTTTCATGACGATATTTTGGGAGTGCTTCCCTCTTCTTATACTTATATTTTGTTAGAGTTTTAGTACGGACAGCTTTCAGTTCCTAGAATATTTTCGCATTTCAATTTGTTGTTTAGATTGTTTTGCTGAGTTTATGGGGACTCAATATTATTTCTAGTTTTATTGCTGCTTCCGCAAGTCTTTAACTGCTTTATCTCTTAAGTTTGATATCTTGGGTTATAAGAATGGTTCTCGCACTGGAAGGTTAGTGTGGGTGCCAGTCATGGCAGGTATGGGTCGTGACACTAGTCAAAGGTACATTATAATTTTTTGACCTGTTTTGCCTTAAACGTGTTTTTTACTATTTTTTGGACCCTTTTTTGCCTATATTTTATTTGAAAGTTTTAACAACTCTTTTAATTTGAATGTTTTTTGACCTTTTTTTTTATCAAGTCTATTTTAGTTGGAAAAGAATTCTTCGTGTATAAATTTAACCATGATAAAAAAATATTCTTTTTTTAATCTTTTATTATATTTATTATAGTAAATATTTAATATCATTAAAATAGTGGTATATTAATTGAAGAAAAATGGTGAAAAGACAATTTTATCTAAAGCGAAGTCTTTTAATTAGGAACAAAAAGTTCAATCAACATTTTAACAATAGTCATGCTTTTAATACAATACAGATATAGATGATCAACCAATATGCGACAGAGGGATACTAATTATTATGCTCATATTTTTAAAAATTTATTATAGATAATCATACACGATTAAATTTATAATTACTTTTTATTACTTAATTTGTCTAATTTACTTCAACTTAAATCAACCATATTTTTATACTGGCTTTGTAAGATTGTGTTCAATTCTTTGAGATGTTTTATTAAACATTTCAAACTCTAACTAATTAAATTTTAAAAAATATTGCCTTAACTTTGAATTATCTATAAAGATAATAATCAGTATAATATCTGCTTTTGTAATTAAAAGTATTATGAAATCTATATAGAATATAAAGTTAGATATAGACAATCTGATGTGGCACATCTCTATGGCCTCTATTCCTATTTATCTTTTATCTCCTTTTTTGATTTTTTTTTTTTTTTTTTTTAATTTATATTTTCAAAAAACTGAAAGTGTTTAATTGCACCCAATTAATCACCTCCCTTTAAAAAATTCCTTAGATTTATACACATACAAGTAAATGGAAGATGAAAAGACAAAAAAAATATTTTCCACAACTGTTAAAATTTAGCCTATAAAATAAGAAAAATTGACCACCAACAACAATGGACTCCTTATCTTTGTCTCTTTTTCTTCATGTAAATCAATTTTTGAATTTTACGTTGTATATTTTCCTATTAGCAGTGATTTCAACGGCGGTCTGATATTACATGTGCGGCGGCGTCATTCTCATGATTTATGAGGATTCCATAATGTCAACAGATTTTGCCTAACTCCGCAATAGTATAGTTGAATAAAAGAGAAAGAGAGTGTATATTGGTGTAAGAAGAATGATTATGCAACAAATATTTTTCCTCAAAACAAAAGACTTTTTGAAATGATATTGGATTATAATTCCTCCTACAAAGAGATATATGCTGAGAAAGAAAATCATTTGGATGAGAAATTTATAGGAAAAGTGATGAGTGTTGAAAGGGAAAGAAGAATTATTTTCAGAAAGAATCAATTTATTTATGGAATACATATCAAATGAGGAGGATAATAAGGAATTAGTTGGAAAAAAATCAATCTATTTATGGATTCATATCAAATTAGGAGAAGAATAAAGAAAAATCTATTTTATGATTTAAAAAAAAAAAATTAGTGTTTCCGTTATTTCATTCAATTTCTTAGCTCTAATAATTCCTTTCTTCTTTAATTTTTTCTAAAACATATTTTCTATTTTTTTCCTTTATGCATTTTTAATTAAAGTTAATATCTTCTACATTGAATTTCTCTCTATATATGGATTGATCCCCCTCAATTACAAATTTGATTAGTAATGTTCAATGACACACTTGATTTTTGCCCAAGTGCCCAAATAATATATTTTAAAAACAAAATTTATTCAGTATTCGATATGCGTATTGAAGTTCGACTAATTCAAGTTCACGCCTCAGATATTTGAATTACACTTTATTTTTGTACTTATTAATTGATAGAATTTCACCACAAAGGAAAATAATGTATATATATATATATATTGTCACGATCCAACTCCGTGGGCCATGACTAGTGCACGAACTGAACACCCGTACATATATTTGTTATCTATAACCAATTCGCAACTAATAATGATATGGGACTTAATGAAATATAATATCATCTCAAACTGTCTCATATTTATATATATATGGATGTATATATATACCTAAACCACCTGTCTCCTGGGAGTCATAATCGTCAAAAGATAACATAGTATGTGAGCCGACAAGGCTGACATTACATATACAAATGTCCACTATATACATATACGCAAGCTGACAAAGCTGCCTCTACAAAAGGGAACGTCCCTGACCACATAAATCGTTAACGTAGCTGGACAATGTCTATATACAACCCACATATGTGTCCACAGACCTCTAAAAATAGCAACAGTAATATATGACAGGAAAGAGCCCCGCCGTACCCCTGGATGAACAAATATATATATCAAAGGATCTATACCAAAAGTTTAGGCTTCGGGACGATGGAGCACTCCCAAAACTGTTGAGTAGAAATCTTAAGCTGGCGGATCCCCAAAATGAATATATGTACCTACGGGCATGAAATGCAGCCCCCCCCCCCCCGAAGAGAGAGAGTCAGTATGAAATATGTACCGAGTATATAAAGCATAACATACCATAAATGAGATCACATCTAAAGTAGAGATTTAGGAGACAAGCATGTAAATCAAGAAATCAATATACCAATATTTTATAACAAAGTTATACCTATCATTGTCATATGTTGTACCCGGCACATCATGGAACTTGGTGAATAAAGTTGTGTCATCATATTATCATATCATCACATTATCATGTCGTCATATACATATATCGTACCCGGCCCTCTAGTAAGGGACTTGGTGAATAAAGTTGTGTACACATATACCGTACCCGATCCGTCATGGGACTCAATGACATAATCATATCATTGTATCATCATATACCGTATCCGGCCCTAGTAAGGGACTCGATAAATAATTTAGTAAAATATGCGTACCCGGCCCTAGCGAGGGACTCGGTGGATAATGTAATAGAACCATACATAATAACGTACCCGACCCTCTTATAAGGGACTCGGTGGATCATACCATAACAATATGCACGAATATGGTATCATTAACAACCATGTGTAACCATCATCTGATACTCAATAGAACGAGTAAAATAATCTAACACTCGAATATCAAAATGATAGTTATGTTAATTTATCTCTAACCATCATCATGAACTATGTAAGTAAAGTCTCACGGATCATAGACATATATTAAATTAGTATGAGACAACTTATGATAGTTAAGGACATTAGTCATCATAGAGCCTTCTTTTTAAAAAAACGAATAGGAGCTTTTTCGTATCAATCACTATCCAATCATATAGAAGACTTGAGGGCGGTAACTCAATTATTCCAAGAGTTCCAACTTTAAGGAGTGAATAAGAATCATGAATTACACCAAATTAGGATGACTGAAATCATACACATGTATCAAGACATAATGATATAAGTTCTAGGAAATCAAGAACATTAGTCATCCTAGTATATCTACGAATAAGAGCTTCTTTGGAATTTATACATTTGTCGTTAGATTATTTTATATGGATCATGCCAAAAGAAAGAAAGGTAACCTTACATATCTTTAGCGTTTATACGTATATGCTTTCCAATATTTTTTCAACCTATATTAAAACGTTAAATACTATGGTTAAGCTATGGATAGGAATAAAACGTACTCTATCGTTAGTAGGTTATTTTTTAAAAAATATTGGACAACACCTCCCTTATACCTCTCCTTTTTCCCACTTCCAAACCAGTCATATAATCATCAAGTAATATCAATAATCTAAAATATTGAAATAAAATAAGATTTATTATGGACAATAAGCCTAGAATGTTGCCACCCGAATTATGTTACCAAAACAGTAATTTCGGAAAGCCGAGTACCTCAAGTTGTATCTAAATTTGAAAATTGAAAAAAGGCAAAATTGGACTTGATGACCCATGATACTTTTATATCTTTGTCTTAAGCTTTCAATACAAAAGGAATCAATTCAATACTCATTTTTTACAAAAAGATATCTTCAAAACACTAACAGTTATACATGAGAAAATTTTCAATCAAGAATCTGGACAAAACTTGCCTTATGCTTCATCCTTTTTTTTCGACATAATAACAGCATATATAGCCTTTGATATAAACATAAGAGTTGTAGGTACGTGTATTAAATTTCCAAAACATATTTATTTTCTAAAAGCAAAGGTCTACACAATGATATATTCAAGAATTACTACAAGCTACGCAATTCCGAAAACGGATTTGAACACTTACAATCTCCATACACCTTATTCCTCCAAATTCAAGAATAAAAACTCATCAACAACATCAAAAAATATCAACTATTATTATACATAATCACTAAGCTAATTTCATCCATTTAATTTACCCAAAATATCCCCTTAACCCATAAATTTCAACAAATCACCAAACGAGTTTATAACGCTATTTTCTCCGTTCTAATCCGTTAGAACTCTAAATAAACTTGTTAACAATGAAAAAGGGACTTTAATATTACCTCAAGTGTGTAGAAACCATATTAACACTCTCACTCTTGGCTGATTTTTAGATCAAATTGAAGACAACACGACGTACAACATTTTTCTCTTCATGAGCTTCGGATTTCGGGACTCGTATTTTTGTCGGATTTGGTGTTTCTGTCTAAGATCTTCCCCTCTCTCTCTCTGGAAATTTTTGGATATTTATTTATTTGATAATGAAGAAGGAAGTCGAAAATATCCCTGAAATGATGTGGGTATTGGGCCTGACCCGAGTTGGAATCGGGTTGGGCCGAAACCACCCTTCTACCTTAAAATGTCCATATCTCCTTATTCCCATGTCGCCTCTAGACCCAGACCTATGGTTAGAAAGATATTGTAATTTTCTACAACTTTCATTTTGTGAGTTTTCCCAAATTACAAAATGCTAAAGGGGTTATGGCCTCCTGAAGACAGCTTACCCAAAAATGTGACTTTAAGAAAAAATATTTGATGGCTTCTACTTTGATTTGGCTCAAAGGTCCTTCTTGAGATGTCTTTTGCTTCACATGTCTTATCCATATAATTTTTAATTTATAACAAATCATGCCATTTTAAAATTCAAAATTAAAAGTCTTTGAATTTATATTTGTTAGCTCACGAATAGTCCAAGATGCAAAAATATGGAATATAACATTCTTCCCTCCTTTAGAACATTCATCCTCAAATGTTAAACCTGCCTCTTAAAGTCTTATAAGGTACTTGGGGGAATATTTTTTATTAATGCAACAGCATATAGTTTCATGTATCAATCAATATAATTAGTCTAGAGGTTTAGATTACCTGTAGGCATAGAGAAAAAGTTAAGATACTTATCCTTCATCTCCTCCTCGGCTTCTCAGGTCATCTCTTCTCTATTTTTATTTTGCCACCATACTTTGACGGAAGCCACATCCTTAGTACGTAACCTTCTGACTTGGCGATCAAGTATAGCTATAGGGTTTTCCTCATAAGACAACTCCTTCATCACCTGGATATCATCCACGGGGAATACTTTAGAAGGATCACCAATACATTTGTAAAGCATCGATATATGAAAGACAGGGTGCACTGCTTCCAAATCAGATGGTAGGTCCAACTCATAGGAACCCTTGCCTATTCTACGAATAACCTGATAAGGGCCACTGTATCGTAGGCTAAGATTCCCTTTCTTATCGAATCTCATTACCCTTTTCATGGGTGACACTTTCAAAAACACCCAATCACTAACCTGAAACTCTAAGGGTCGACATCGATTATCTGCATATGATTTCTGTCAACTCTGGGCTGCTAATAATCTATCCCGAATAAGCTTCATTTTATCAACAGCTTGTTGAATCATATCGGGTTCGATTAACTTAGCCTCACCAATATTAAATTAGCCAATAGTTGACCTGCACTTTCTTCCATATAAAGCCTCATACGGTGTTATCTGGATGCTAGAATGGTAGCTATTATTATAGGCAAACTCAATAAGTGGCAAATGATCATCCCAACTACCTCCAAAGCCAATAATACAGGCCCATAACATATCTTCTAGTGACTGAATAGTACGTTCAGCCTGACCATCAGTCTGAGGGTGAAATGTTGTACTAAGATTTATTTGTGTTCCCAATCTCTTCTGAAATAATCTCTAGAAGCTAGCTGCAAATTGAGCCCCTCTGTCTGAGATAATAGATGTGGGAATCCCATGAAGTCTTGCTATCTCTTTGATATATAATCTCGCATAGTCCTCCGCTGAATATAAAGTTCTAACGGGAAGAAAGTGGGCTGATTTTATCAGCCTATCTACAATCAACCATATGGAATCATACTACATGTTGTCGTAGCCCTACAATCTGTCCCTATACCTTAGCACTCTGTCAGGTGTGATCTCGAATGGGGTATTTTCCTTTTGAAGGATTGCATCCCAATACTGTGCTAGAATAGGGTCTTCATACTGGCGTTGCTTCACCTCTTCCATGATAGAGGATTCAACAACTCCTCGAATAGAAACTGCATCATTACTAGAATCTGCCTAGAAAATACCTTAGCGTCGCCATACTAGTCTTTATGCAGACCCTATATTTTCTCTTAGCTCCTTCAGTTGATATCAGGGCTCAACTATGGCTTTTGCCCTCAATACTAATTATATCTCAATAGTTTTGCCTTAAGCCATCTTATACTTTTCTTTAATGTATTCAAAATATTGCAATCACATTGCTATTACTGACTTCTTATTATTTTTATCAAGTAATTACTTGATCTCACCCTTAACATACCAATATTCGTAGGTTGCATAACTATTCTTGTACAATTTGTACAAAGTCCATTCAATTCTAATCATAGTTTTTCCTTCTCTTGGCTTATTCTTCTCTACATATTTCATTGTACTAACACGCACTTGCAGTCTATTTTGTCATACCTGTTTCACTTTCTTTACTTACCATTCAAGTTTCTCATATTCTACCATAGGAGAGATTTCTTATCCTTTCTCTTTTGCTACTTGTATGTCACAATATCAGTAGTCAATAACTCTGTTGCCAACATCTTAACCTTTAATCCAGTATAGCCTTGCTATCCTTTACAATATCTTTAAGTTACTTATTATTATTCTCTTATCGTATTCATCCTTTTTTATATGCACCCATCCTTTGATGTCATACTGTTCAAGGTCTTTACCAATAATTCTCAGCACTGTCTCAGATATCATCTTGACTTTTATCCATTTATTGTTGGCTTTTAGATATTGCTAACCGTTCCAGCATGGGATCTCACTTGAAGTTTAAGTATCACATTAACGTGTTGTAGTGTCGGTTGATTTCATCTTATGCTTGTATTTCTCTTATCCACTTCCCCCCTTTAGGATGTACCCATGTCATTATCTGTTTACATTCTACTCTATGCCCCTATTTCAAATTTTCAAATGCATGTGATTCTTTTTCAATACATATGGTATACTGCACCATATCCATAGCTTCCTTTATATCATCTATAACTTAGATTACCCATGTAAGAAACCTTAACACAACTATGAGGTGTTGAGAACTCCCGATATATAGTACAAAATCTCATCTAATGATTGGTACTCCAGTAATATAATTAATGTCACAATTTATCCAAAGCCACATTCCATTCATTCCAATCAATAATTAGCTAGTGCTTATAATTGTTTTAAATTCTCCATTCGGTAGCATTTATATTCTAGTGATAAGTATTTCAAGCTTTCTTATAACACTATCTTTATCCCAACGGATATCACTTGTTACTCTAATAGGTTCATAATGCATCAGTTGTTTTGAAAATCTACAATCTTTTTCCTTTAAGGATCTCACTATTTTTTGAGGTGAAGTCATATATACACAATACTTCTTTATGCTTCATGCACTTTCACCCTTGTCGTGTATCCAACGCTAACTTCTAATCTTACTCAAAATCATATCAAATTTGTTCTAATAGTGGTTTTGTCTTATCACCTTTCTGTCGTACTACACCTTCAGTTCGTAGTTATCTATTTTCCTTTTTGTCCTATACTTATACTTAATTGATGTCTATCTTGGGTGATTCCTTTAGTACTTTTTTCATTTCTATAACAATCCTTATGGTATTCACATTACATCATATTCGTATTCTGTCCTATGACGTAGCACTTCTTCACCTTAATATCTCACAAACTGTCTTATCAATTTATTCATATCTGTCACAATTCTTTTTCCTGTATACTCTTATCTTAATCACACTATTACTTCTTTTAACTATAACTCGTCACAATTTATCCCATCTTATCAATTCAGTCGGTGCCTTAATATATCACTATATCAAGATCTACCAATTTTTTCTAAATAATCTCTTAGTATCACAAGCCCTTCCAAATTATTTAAGCATTTCATCAACAACATATGAAATACATAATCCTAAATAGCCCACAAGTTTATGTTTTCCTTTCGCAATTTCTATCTCCAACTAGTTGGTTAAGAACTAATGAAATGTTATCCATAAGCATTTCCCAACGACCACCAGAAGAAAACTAGAATCCAATAAGCACCACAAGACTTCTTAGTGCTTAATGCACCTTGTTTACCTCCAGGCTTATTCTTGAATCGTGAATGAATTATTTAATTCATAAAGTACTTTCTACATGCTTTGTACTTTTCAACAAAAGTGAAACTTAATTATCGGACATGTTTGCCTTTCAACATAAGTTTCTTTTACGACAAAATTGTGGATGGAAAGTATCTTGGTCCATTCAAATGAATTTTAAACTTTGCTGCTCATAGAGGCTTTTTCAAAAAAAAAAATCCAAGTAAGAATAGTACCCCTTACGGATGACATGGAGGGTATCTGTTAACTATTTACTCCAACATAATAAATTTACCTTGCTGGTATCAACCTTCAAAACATATTATGAACTTATGTCCCATTTTCTCTTTATTTCTAGAAATATTTTGGCAGAGTTTCCTCTGTATTTCTTACTATCTCAAAACCTGCACGCAGAAAATAACAACAATGCCTTACGGGGATAACATATATATATATATATATTCATATCACAGCCACACAGGGCACCCAATATCAACAACAGTATGAAAATGATGGACTTACCTCGTATGTTCAACTCGAACTGCACCCGTTACACTTTCCTATCTACTTTTCCTTTCAATTTTCAACTTTACATTTCAATCATATTTCAAAATTCTTACCTTATCCAGTATGCCTCTTTCGCACTATTACTTACCTGTATACTGTGTAGCTTCCAATATTATCAGTCACTTTCTTCTGTCGATGTCGTTCTTTAGCTGAAATCAAACGTTAGAAAAAAAAAGAAATTTCATTTCCTATGGCTGGGTTCTATCGCACGATCTTAGATATGAAAGAAAGGTAGCATTCTAAATGTCCTGTAGCCTCCTGTTTATAGATGTGGTGCACAACACACTGATAAACAAGACTCTACTAGACACGGTCTGTAGACATTCCGAGGATGAATTGCACTGATGTTACTTTTGTCACGACCCAACCCCGTGGGCCATGACTAGTGCCCGAACTGGACATCCGTGCACATATCTGTTATCTATAACCAATTCATAACTAAACATGATATGGGACTTAAAGAAATATAATATCATCTCAAACTGTCCAATATATATATACCTAAATCACCTGTCTCCTGGAGTCATAATCGTCAAAAGATATCATAGTATGTGAGCCGATAAGGCTGTCATTACATATAGAAATGTCCCACTATATAAATATACGCAAGTTGACAAGGCTGTCTCTACAAAAGGGAACGTCCCTGACCACATAAATCGTTAACGTAGCTGGACAATGTCTATATACAACCCACATATGTGTCCACAGACCTCTAAGAATAGCAACAGTAATATATGACGGGACAGGGCCCTGCTGTACCCCTGGATGAACAAATATATTCATCAAAAGATCTATACCAAAAGTCTAGGCTCCGGGACGATAGAGCACTCCCAAAACTGCTGAGTGGAAATCCTAAGCTAGCAGATCCCCAAAATGAATATATGTACCAGCGGGCATGAAACACAGCCCCCTCCCCCAGAAGAGAGGGGGTCAGTACGAAATATGTACCGAGTATATAAAGCATAACATACCATAAATGAGATCACATCTAAAGTAGAGATTTAGGAGACAAGCATGTAAATCAAGAAATCACTATACCTATATTTTATAACGAAGTTATACATATCATTGTCATATGTCGTACCCAGCCCATTATGGAACTTGGTGAATAAAGTCATGTCATCATATTATAATATCATCACATCATCATGTCATCATATACATATACCGTACCCGGCCCTCTAGTAAGGGACATAGTGAATAAAGTTGTGTACACATATACCGTACCCAATCCGTCATGGGACTCAATGCCATAATCATATCATTGCATCATCATATACCGTATCCGGCCCTAGTGAGGGACTCGATGAATAATTTAGTAAAATATGCGTACCCGACCCTAGCGAGGGACTCGGTGGATAATGTAGTAGAACCATACATGATAACGTACCCGATCCTCTAATAAGGGACTCGGTGGATCATACCATAACAATATGCACGAATATGGTATCATTAACAACCATGTGTAACCATCATCTGAGACTCAATAGAATGAGTAAAATAATCTAATACTCGAATATCAAAATGATAGTTATGTTAATTTATCTCTAACTATCATCATGAACTATGTAAGTAAAGTCTCAGGGATCATAGACATATATCAAATTAGTATGAGACAACTTATGATAGTTAAGGACATTAGTCATCATAGAGCCTTCTTTTTTTAAAAAAAGAATATGTGCTTTTTCGTATCAATCACTATCCAATCATATAGAAGACTTGAGGGCGGTAACTCAATTATTCCAAGAGTTCCAACATTAAGGAGTGAATAAAATTATACCAAATTAGGATGACTGAAATCATACACATGTATCAAGACATAATGATATAAGTTCTAGGAAATCAAGAACATTAGCCATCCTAGTATATCTACGAATAAGAGCTTCTTTGGAATTTATACATTTGTCGTTAGATTGTTTCATATGGATCATGCCAAAAGAAAGAAAGGTAACCTTATATATCTTTAGCGTTTATACGTATATGCTTCCCAATATTCTTTCAACCTATATTAAAACGTTAAGTACTATGGTTAAGCTATGGATAGGAATAAAACGTACTCTATCGTTAGTAGGTTATTTTTTAAAAAATATTGGACAACACCTCCCTTATACCTCTCCTTTTTCCCACTTCCAAACCAGTCATATAATCATCAAGTAATATCAATAATCTAAAATATTAAAATAAAACAAGATTTATTATGGACAATAAGCCTAGAATGTTGCCACCCGAATTATGTTACCAAAACAGTAATTTCGGAAAGCCGAGTACCTTAAGTTGTATCTAAATTTGGAAATTGAAAAAAGGCAAAATTGGACTTGATGACCCATGATACTTTTATATCTCTGTCTTAAGCTTTCAATACAAAAGGAATCAATTCAAAACTCATTTTTTACAAAAAGATATCATCAAAACACTAACAGTTTTATACATGAGAAATTTTTCAATCAAGAATCTGGACAGAACTTGCCTTATGCTTCATCCTCTTTTTTCGACATAATAACAACATACATAGCCTCTGACATAAACATAAGAGTTGTAGGTACGTGTATTAACTTTCCAAAACATATTTATTTTCTAAAAGCAAAGGTCTACACAATGATATATTCAAGAATTACTACAAGCTACGCAATTCCAAAAACGGATTTGAACACTTACAATCTCCATACACCTTATTCCTCCAAATTCAAGAATAAAAACTCATCAACAACATAAAAAAATATCAACTATTATTATACATAATCACTAAGCTAATTTCATCCATTTAATTCACCCAAAACATCCCCTTAACCCATAAATTTCAACAAATCACCAAACGAGTTTATAACGCTATTTTCTCCGTTCTAATCCGTTAGAACTCTAAATAAACTTGTTAACAATGAAAAAGGGACTTTAATATTACCTCAAGTGTGTAGAAACCATATTAACACTCTAACTCTTGGCTGATTTTTAGATCAAATTGAAGACAACACGACGTACAACATTTTTCTCTTCATGAGCTTCGGATTTCGGGACTCGTATTTTTGTCGGATTTGGTGTTTCTGTCTAAGATCTTCCCCTCTCTCTCTCTCTGGAAATTTTTGGATATTTATTTATTTGATAATGAAGAAGGAAGTTGAAAATATCCCTGAAATGATGTTGGTATTGGGCCTGACCCGAGTTGGAATCGGGTTGGGCCGAATCCACCCTTCTACCTTAAAATGTCCATATCTCCTTATTCCCATGTCGCCTCTAGACCCACGACCTATGGTTGGAAAGATATTGTAATTTTCTACAACTTTCATTTTGTGAGTTTTCCCAAATTACAAAATGCTAAAGGGGTTATGGCCTCCTGAAGGCAGCTTACCCGAAAATGTGACTTTAAGAAAAAATATTTGATGACTTTTACTTTGATTTGGCTCAAAGGACCTTTTTGAGATGTCTTTTACTTCACATATCTTAACCATATAACTTGTCATTTTCAGCAAATCATGTCATTTTAAAATTCAAAATTAAAAGTCCTTGAATTTATATATATGTTAGCTCAGGAATAGTCCAAGATGCAAAAATACGAAATATAACATATATTATATAGAAACATACACACTAGACATTAGAGCCGGTGTGAGCACGATCCCAATATATTTTACTCATTTTATTTCAATTTATGTGACACAAATTAAATTTGAAGAGTCTATTAAATTTTCTTTTATGATTTTTAAATATTTTTATGTTAAATTGTTGTGATTTGCATTACTTTTTACATAATTTTAGATAATATATGGTACTTCTTTTGTCTCAATATATGTGGCACTGATAAAATTTTAAGAGTCAACCAAATTTTTTATGACTTTTAAATATTTTAAATTGTCAATTATTGTAATTTATATTACTTTTTATGTTATTTTTCAAATAAAATATGTTACTTTCTCTATCTCAATTTATATGACATTGATAAATTTTGAGAGTCAGTCGAATATTTTATGTCATTTAAATTTTTAAGTTGTCAATCATTATGATTTATAGTACTATATAGTTATTTCAAATAATATATGATACTTTCTTTATCCCAATTTATGTGGAATCCATCAAATTTCAAAAGTTAATCGAGTTTTTCTTATATATATTTAAAATATTTGAAGTTATTAATTATTGTGATTTATAATATTTTTTAATATAATTTTTAAATATATAACATATTAAAATCAAATAAATAAATTCAAAGAGGTGGTTTGCGACGTTCTGGATTGTTCTGTACTCTGCCGCTTCTCTGCCTCATCTGGAGAAATCTGAAATTACAAATCTTCTGCCGGTGGCTTCTTCGTGAGCAGAGTCATGAACTGGTGAGTTTTCCATTTGTGATTCCTTCACTATCTTTCGCTATTTATTTCAATCGATTTGTGATGCCTTCACTCTTGCTTTTCTTTTACATAGAATTTTAAGTTTTTACTCTACTGTGACTTTGTTGGTCATGATTTGCTTTGAACAGTTCCTCCCGATTTTGGGCATTGTAGGTTGTAGGAGAAGAACTTCAATTGCAGATCAACTGTTTGACGAAGGTGCTGAGTAGACTTCTTTCTTTGATACCTTAAGTTGCTGATCAAGGTTTGCTCTTTTTAGACCTCATCAAACTTCTTATGTTGCCTGCTGCTTGAATTGGGGCTTAAACTGAAATATCAATTTTCTTAATAGAACCAAACGAAATTGAGCAGTCTAACCACTTTGCAATTCTTTTATAACCTAAGTTCAGATATGAGCTCAGTCAGATACTTCCAACATTGAAGTTTAAAAGATAAAATATCTACTACTTAAAGTGTAAATATTTAAATAAAAAATATCATCAACCAAATAAATCTATTGCAACCAGCTTTAGGCTCACTCTATTTCCTTGATATTTCTCAAAATCAATCAAACATCTTTTGTAACAAAGAATATACAAAATGCTTTTCCATCTCGAAGGAGTTAAATCCATAAAAACTCTTCACACCTATATTTAAAAACTATATGCTTTTGCTACAAAAAAGAGCTTCTCAAAAGGAGCTCTTTACAGGTTAACTTCAACAAAACAAAACATATGCCTAGGTTAAAAATACCTAGCAGAATGTATGGTGCCACAAGAAGATAAAATAAAAGTACTTAGATATTATAGTAATGGGAGGAACTATGGTTCCACCTGAGAAAAACTAAATAAGGAGTCATATTAATTAGTGTTGACATGGATTTTCTTCCATGCAAAAGTAATAGTCACTTGAATACTTCTCTATATGTGAATTGCTCAAGTTTCAGTTACAATAGAATTTACCTAAGTAATAGACACTCAATCCTTCAAGAGCTTCTGGAATGACTATTGCAACTTATTATAATTCTTTTTGTGAAAAGAAGTGGGTGTCTACAGTAATTATTCGAAACACCAGTTCATTTATGTAACGAATATGCGAGTATGCAGGGCTATGAAAAATGCTTTTTTCAATATATAAAAACCGTAACTCATCACGTAAACACGCTAGCATGACATGCCTTAAGCCGTAGGGACACATAATTTAAATCTTCAATTAAAGAAAAAATAAAATGATAGAATAAATTGAGAAATTAAGTAAATAAAAACTCCATAAATTTAGAATGACAAATCAAATTTAACAAAACATATAAATGAGGAGAAATGACCTTTTTGTCTATCTTCGCCTTTCATCCCCTCATTTTCTATAAGATTCGCCTTCTATTGTTCCCCTAATCCCAATAGCACCTCCCTCCACATTCAACCTGAATGAAGGGCAAAAGGTACATTAGTATTAATTTTGGATCTAAAGCACTTGAAGAACATCAACAGAAGTTACTCCCTATACTCTAGATTGGCAATAGAATAAGGATTTGATGTCATGCTTTTATTTGACATCTAATGTTTCCCTTGGTAACTGCTACTAATAAGAAATCTTACTATTAAGGAAGAACCTGAAAATTGAATATCAGTCAATAATTTATGATCATTGAAGTGATGGGTATGAATTGGAGAATTGTGAATGCATAGAGCAAATTATACTACATTGCACTGATGATATATAGTCAAGGATGTATAGTCAAGGATGTATCAACAAATCAGGATAAAATGATTTACATGCATATAAAATTATCGAAAATCCACAAAAAAAAATCAAAAGTACATACCAATATCCCATCATCTGGAGATAATGTGTGTGAAAAGCAAAAATATGAGGTTATTAAGTACGTTGACCAGTAACTAGCTATTTTCTGCCCCCCGGGCTTTGGTCTAATGGTAAGATTGTGGCTTGTGATGTGTCAATTAGATGCATGCCATGGGTTTGAATCCTGCTGCAGGTTTTCCTAATTAAGCGAGGAAGGGTAGAGAAGCAACCCCATTATGCATCGAGTTTCAAACCATGCACCATCACTGGCCCTTGAGGATTTCTTGGTTATAAAAATAAAAAGAAACTCAAGTCATTTCCTTGGAAAATTGGAAGAACTATCTTTATAACTTTCCCCTCCCAAAATAACCAATGCCATTGGTGCACTTTGTCTTTCCACGGTATTGCATTAAGGCATATTTATATTAACAGATAGGTTCTTACCTGATTTTTATCGCAAAACTCCAAGATGGTGTTTTCTGCTACAAACCTGAGAATCAAGAAAAGTACAGGCTAGTGGTTGGATATTTGATCTTGTAAATACAGGCTTCTTAATTTGTTGTACAGGCTTCTTAATTTGTTGTCTGCTT
Source organism: Solanum dulcamara (assembly GCF_947179165.1). NCBI lineage: Eukaryota > Viridiplantae > Streptophyta > Magnoliopsida > Solanales > Solanaceae > Solanum > Solanum dulcamara. The sequence goes on along the minus strand of NC_077239.1, from coordinate 45,144,403 downwards.
ATATTTCATACAAATTTCTTCTCATTTTATAATGTAAATTCACATTACTAATTATATATACTTTTGGCAGTAGATATGCCTCTACGTAAAAAGGCTGTCAGTGCTTCTTCCCAACTCTAGCAAAAAGCACCCCAACACTCTGCAGATAAAGCTAGCGCTGATAAAAATAGGTGTCGAAATATATATAAACAACTCTCGACAAATAAAAAATAAATGCTTCTTCTTCAATGCCGGACAAGACGACAGGAATCAAAAACCAAAACCTTATTACCTGATCTCTTCCACTGCTGCCTAATACTCAACTTCGACTAACTGGACAGAGGGGTATTACTATTAGAGAGTTACCATGTCAGCCTCAAAGAAGTATGCTAAATATAATGGATGACCTCACGATATTTTTTTTCGAACTAGCCATAGTTATGATCTATTGATATTTAATGCACCGTAATTCTCGCTATAGGCAGCACTTCGCGTGATGATACTTCTACAGCTGTACAAGACAATGGAAAAAATATAGCTAGCTCGCTCTCCATTTTTGAACCAGATACGCTATATGTATGTGTTGTTGATAGATATTTACTCTTTCCAAAAATCAAATTCTTATGCTAATTGAAACTGCCTCTATACTAGGCTCAACATCGGCTACACCTGCGGGACAACATAACCCAAACTCAACAACTACAACTCGCAAAGGCATGTCAATTGCTTTACCCATTTGTATAAAAATCTATCTTCTATGAAATCTTTCTTTATATTAATCAAAATCATATTTACAGTAAGTTCGCCGTTAATGTCCCCTTAACAGCATGAGCCAAGGACAATTGCTGGCAAAAATAACTCACTTTAAACATGCAACCATACTGATTAATTGACTCTTCCTCAAGGTTATTATATTTGCATAGGTAATAATTTAAGAGGTATACATTGTTTTGATATTAAACAAATTCCCAATGTCACAAGCATTTTTTTTAAAAATCCCTCCTTGTGAATATTGTGGAGCAAAACGATTCCAATACGAATCGCCAAGATTTTGTTGCAGTAATGGCACGATTAAATTGACATTTCCGCACCTACATTAGAATGTATAATAACATGTTCACATTTACTTATCTTGGAGTAAAATATGTCAGAGCTAAAAAAACATATAGCATGGTATTTATACCTTTAGAGTTCAAGGACCAATGTACCATTGTAATGACCCTCCAGGTCATTTTCTTCATTCTCTAATCTTTTTAGCATTTATAGCTTTTTTGCAGCGACCCCGAGTCATTTATGACTTGCTAGCACTGACAGCTCAGTCGTCTGGTCGTTTGTTTGGATTATTATGTCCGTTTCCTTGTTCTGGAGCCTTTATAAGTTGAAAATTTTACTTCGGTCATAACTTTAGGTATATGACCTCAGAACGAAATTTTGATGGTTCCATCAGCTTCGAAATATCCAAATTAGGCTAGTAACATGATCAACAAGAGTATCAAGTCAATCGATACGAGTTTGGGACCATTTGACACTTCTGCCTTGGAAATTTGGCCTATGGTTGACTTTGGTCAACGTTCTTAGAAAATACGCTCGGATTAAAATTTTGTCAGTGTGGTTAGCTCTGAAATGTCGAGTTTGATTTAGAATGATCCTTCGTTCGCTTCCTAAGGCTTCCGGTCTAATCCCAAGGCCCGTAGTGGAATTAGGCTCAAATTGACACTTAGGTGTGGGATCCACTTTTAGTTGTAACAACTTCGTATGGAAATTTTGACTCTGTCATTGAGTCCGAAAGGTCAAATTTGATGGGGTAACATATTTCGTTTACGCGCATGTGATTCAGAATGAATTTCGAGCACCCCATCGGAGTATTTGAACTTGGCAAAAATCAGCATTTTAGCTGATATCTAGTGCAGGAGAAATTGTTCTCTGTGATCGCCGGCCCTTGGCCGAGTTCGCGGAGGCCCAGTATTTTGTTCTTCGTATTTGCGGGGCCTGGGCCACATTCGTGGAGTTTTGTCTCCCTTGCCTCCATGTTCGTGGACCTCTAGCCATGTTCACGATGGTCAATTTTGCTGACCTCCGTGTTCGTAGGCCACTTAAGTCATGTTCGCGAAGGCCAATTGTGGCTGGTCACTGTCATTAAAAAGGCCTTGCGTTTTCAACTTTGTATCACTGTTTAAGGGGCGATTTTGCACTCATTCCTAGCTCAAATTAGGCAATTTAAGAGTCTAACTTCAAGATATTTTTGCGAGGAATCAATTGGTAAGCTTGGAATCTTGAGGGGATGTTTCGTGTGAGGTAAAATCTTGAATTTATCCATTGTCCTTATCATTTTCGAGCAAGATTTGCTATGAAATTTAAAATTCGATTTTGTGGTCATTTCAACTTCATTTTCAGCAATTAGTGGAGATAAGTTGTGGGGTTTTTTACAAGGAACATTGTGGTGTGATTAGTTTCGTTTTTTGAAGCATCGTTTGAGGTAAATTTCGTCCCTACTGGACTGCCCTCCTCCTTGAATTCTACATTAATGATGAAAATTATGCATGAGCTATTTTCCTTGATCTTGAGCATCAGAATGTGTTGTAATTTGGAACACAAGTTCATTAAGCTCATATGCACCTTTTTGTGGAGTCGAATTTGGGATTCCCTGTGCGCCCCCCACAACCTTGCTTTAAACCCGATTTTAGGTCTGTCTCCAAAAAATGTAAGCATAGTGTCAAAACGTTCATATTGATAAGGTGATTATTATTTTGTCAGCGTGGCGAAAATTGGAGGTGTCTTGGAGGCTGTGAACTTCAAATTGGAGGATTTAGAGTGCGCGTGTTCGGCTTTGAGGTAGGCTACAGTTTCTCTCTTTTGATTGAACTTTATTAGATATCATGTAGTATATTTTACATGTGACTTAGGTGAGTATTTGCCGAGATTAACATTCTCCTCATTTGATTCCATTTTCTTATTTTCGGGTGAGCTTTAGGCTAGAATAGTCCTGTGAAATCTTTAGATTAGGTTGTGGGTTATGGTGTTGACCTAGCGTTATTATCCTATTTAGGATTGATATTGATGGCCTTAGGCTAGGTTTGAGTCTTAGGTGCTTTATCAGGTGTTTATTTTCCTCTTAGCTTGGCGTAGCTTCCGATAAGGCTTATTATGGATAAGATACCCTTTTATGCTAGTGCTTGAGACCTCCATGGCTCGTCATAGCCTTAGGTTTGGAATAACTGAGCTCGTTGGGAACTGAGGTGGCATATTTTAGGGTAAGGCATCGTACCTAGAGATAATTCTCCCCCTATATAATTCTGAGCAATGTCTCGATTGTTTTGCTTTTGCTTAGCGGTAGGCTTATGATGTCATCTTACCCGTTATCTATTGTTGGGCCCGAGGCCATGCTCGAGGAGCGATTGTATCCTAGGTTAGTCCCTTTTCCCCTAACTGTGTGGTTTAGCTCGATATTACTGTTTCTATTGTGTGTTTCTTCTTTGGATGCTAGTGATGGCATGCTTGCATTGATTGAGCATATTCACTCGTTTTATGGTACAATCTTGGTATTTCATTGGTTTTTAAATATTGTTTTGAGAAGGATTTCTCACACTTTTACTACTTTTAAACTAGTTTTAAAGGGAGTCATACCTCTTGGGATATTGGATACTAGATTTGAGATCTATGAGGTGTCGAGTACGTACTCCTTTTATACTGATAGTTTTAGAGGCATTAAGGATACGCTCAGTTTTATTGATATACGACGCGACATCATCCTTTTGTACGTTGGCTGCATCCAAGATGCCTTAGTCTGTATTTTGATTATCCAGCACGGTGTCGCCCTTTCTTCATCGGCTTGGCTGTTCATTCTCCGGTACCACTACGAGGATTCTATATGTCTATATAAGACTTGGTTCGGGCGTAGAAAGTATATAGGACTTCCCGTGCCCCCTATGGACCCTCTGGCCATTGCACCACTAAATTGGATGAGGGAGTCGCATGGGTTCTACCTGGCAGGCCGGGGGCCGGGGTGGGTCTATATACTTGTTGTTGTTGATCTCTAAGAGCCACTGATGATGCCGCTGGATTTTACTACAAATTTGCATTCATTAGCATCTCCTATCACTAGTATACTCGTATGGTGTGGTCCCTCAGTTTTATAGGGGCCGAGGGTATGTTTGTCATTGTTTGTACCGTCTGCGGGTATGGGCGTCCGATCGGTTATTGTCTGATTATACTTGCTCTTATCTATTGATGTACTTGTATTTGATAACTTTGGTTGTATTGATAGTTGGTCTATGTGGTATTTGAGTTGGATTGTGGTTGACACTTCCTTCTAGGCTCAGTCGGAAAAGTTTCTAGGTGATTATGTGGTTAGAGTTGCCTGTTAGCACTATATTTTCATTAGTAGACTCCTATGATGTATTCTTCCTATTAATAAGTTGTTGGATTGCGTTTTAGGTGCATTCTTTGACTCTACTCCTTTATCTATGTCTCTGGTCTCTTTGTCTTATTTTCTTTTACTATTGTAATAATTCATGATTAGTTACTTGTGCAGTATTTACCTGATTATATGTAAATTATACTTATTTTATCTATGGAGCTCAGTCGGTTTATGGCTACGGAGTACGATTCATTTGGTACTCATACTATACTTCTGCCCCTGCAGATCATAGTACGGGTTATCGCAATTAATTTGGACTAGTGCAGAGCAGCTTCTGATTAAGAGATTTGGTGAGCTACTAGCGTTCGGAGTTACCGATTTCCATCCATGCCAGATTAGGACTAGTCTTTACTTGCTTTCAAAGACTATTTGTACTCATATTGTATTTATAAAAGCCTTTCATTTGTATTTGATTTAGACGCTAGATTATTGATTGATGCCAGGTTCTGGGGTGGTTTCTTGTGTTGTTTCAGTTATTTTTTTTCTCATTATTACTTACTTTTCACTTTATTTATTCATTTTCCGCTTGATAGCCTGGTACCTTTTGTTTCGAGCTAAGGATTAAGGGTTAGGCTTACCTATTGGTGGGTGTTAGAAGGTGTCATCACGACCTAAGAAATTGGGTCATGACAAGATGGGTATTAGAGCTCTAGGTTGGCCGGCATCGTTGGTATAAGGCCAATGCCTATTATAATCCTGCGGATCGAAGATGTTCGTATCCTATCTTCGGGAGGCTATGGGGCATTTTTAGGGAATTCTATTCTTGACTTCTCATCGCGTGTCCTTGTTTTGAATATTCTCTAAACTGATCATTTGGAATTCAATCTTTCTTAGATGGATAGTACGAGTTTCCCGGTGGACATGGTCAGAGCGTCAGCAAGTTCTACCAGAGTTTTGGCAGGTTGTTCTTAGGGTAGATATGAGTTAGCGGTTCCTCAACAACGTTCGTTCTCAATATCAAACTATGTCCTGGAATTTCTTGAGTGGGTTGGGAATAACCCCACATCATCCCCTACGGATCTAGATATGAGTCGGGAGTTCATTAGGGGATTATTTTTGCTGCTTCGTTTGGCATCGGAGTATTTGATAGCAGCTGGGTCTATCTTTCCTGAGATTGTCAGCCACGTGAGGGTAGTGGAGAAGGCATGCTTCGAGACGTACGGAGGCAGTGGTAGCAGACCTCTCCATTAGCACAGTGGTGATAGCATCCCACTTCAGGGCGAGTATCAGTTTGGTGAGGGCCATCTTCTTTCTCGACCCATCAGGCCTACAACGATAGTACCTCAGGTCCCAGGAGGATTTGAGGCAGGATATGGGGTTTACAACGAACAGGGTTTAGGTCAAACTTCTCGGGGTGAGCATATTGGGCCTTCAGGTGCTGGAGCTTATCTTATCCCATTTGGGTCCTTTCAACAGGATGTCATTAGTGACGGTTTCTATGGGGCTGGTGAGGAAGTCCACTTTGTTAGGGAGCGTCGTAGGGCCCTGGTGCAGTGTTCTAAAGGAAGGGACACTTGTGGTAGCCCACCCCATCAGGGTGGTCCTAGTGCGGGACAGCACTCGAGAGGATCAGATTCGCTCCCTTCCCATCTGTAACAACCCCTAAAATGTTGTATGTTGGTATTTCAATTCTCGATGACAATAATACAGCCTCTGTATTTTGGGCATAACTTTTCATAGGTTGGTCCAAATTAGGTGATTCAAATTTCTGGGTAACCACAACATCCTTACCTACAATTTTCATGAAGAACATATCTTAAGATTTGGAGTATAAGTAGGTCAAATAAATTAATCTTTGCAAGATATAGTACTGTGACGGAATTGAGTGTTTATAGAAGAAAATTCATATCTCACTGTAGGTTGCTCCAAATTGGTCGATTCTTGAACGATATGAAACTAGACTTCCATATCTACAATTCTTACGAAGACACCAAATTCTGATAAGGAATTTATCTTATTCAAACGCAGCTTCGAAAAAGAGTATTCTGTTAAAAAGAAGTCATCTTACCTACCCTGGAAATATCTAGATACATTTGACATCATTCATGACATAAATTATCCTCCATTTAACATCATCCATGACATCAATATATTCCATTAAATTTTTAGATTTTTCTTTATAATTATTTTATTTATTGTTAGGTCACTCTTTCCCACCTATAAATACCCACCTTATTTTCTCATTTTATTCATCAAGCTTTCTTAAGCATTTCTTGTCTCTATATACTTCTTCTCAAATATAGTTTTAGTTTTAGTAGTATAAAAATACTACTCCGGTTATTCTTATACTCCGGGTAGTACACAAAACGCTCCGGCGAGAATAAAAGGCTAGGGGTCCAAGAGTGTTCAAATTCGGAGTAAACCTTCGAATTTAAGGTATGTAAGGCTTTCATAGCATCGGATTGAGTTCGTCCATGCGCCCAATATTTAAATTCATTATAATTGAGTTATAGTTGAGTTTTATCCAAATCTTAAATTCTAAATGAATTAATTCTTCTTCTATTGAGTTAGATATATTTATGCATTAATATTATTATTATTGTTATCTCTCATATTATTGGAATTATTGTTCATGGCTACTTTCCCATGAATTCTAATTGATTTGATATTCATGAATATTTTTACACATATTTTGAGTAAAGATGTTGACTTTTTAATATTTTCATTGATAAAAAGAGTGATATGAATTAATACTATATATGTATTTTATTGAGTTTTGAAAGAGCAAAAGAATTGAGTTTAAATGAATTTGAGTAAATGATGTTTTGAGCAAGATGTTTTGATGAGATGTAAATGATGTTTTTGAAAGTATAATGATTGATGAACATGAAATGAGGTGAGTTTGATGATTTAAATTAAAGTCCAATGAGACTAGATGATGAGTTTAATATGAGCACATATTTTGGGAGTAGTATTGAGCACCGAGTTGGGTAAGAGTTTAATTGACTCAAACCCAGAACTACGTAGCCAGCGTAGGATGGAGGCTATGCCTCTTAAGTCCCAACAAGAGGACTTTGATGAGTGGATCCAAAATGGTGATGTCCTTTACCCTGGCAAGGTATTGGATGGATGTGGAAACGACATCGCTTCGTTGTATCATCGCTAGCTCATAAGTGATGGTTATCGGTTAGAGAAACTCCCAACTGAGTAAGCATTGCTTATTACTATTATTTTTATTATTATATTTTAAACTTGCATTACATATTCATGTTGAGATGATGTTGAGTTCTGAGCTGAGTTTTCTTGAGAGGAGTTTCTTGATATCTGTCCTTACCTTCCTGCCATTTTACATACTCGTACATTCCACGTACTGACGTCATTCGACCTGCATCGTTTTATGATGCAGATACAGGTGTTAGAGATCCTCAACAGGCGCATCGTTGAAGATCATTTCTTTTCAGCTATTTGGTGAGTCCTTCTTGTATTCGAAGGAACTCCTTATACTTTTATTATTGTTGAGTGTGATGTTTCTTTTGAGGTAGCCATGAAAATTTCATTGGCACCATCTAAGAGTATTAGAGGCTTCATAGACAGAGTTTGATGATGTAATCGGAGTAGTTCTCCTTAGAAACTACTTCTTCTAAGAATTATCTATTTTTCCTTTGATGATGACAAGCCAACTTTAGTATTCTTAAGTCTTCCGCTGATGAATAAATAAGAAATGAGACCAAGTGGTTCTCTTGGAAGCCAGAAATGGTTTTTGAGTGCCGGCCACGCCTAGAGTACCCTCTCGGGGCGTGACAAACTTGGTATCAGAGCACAGAGTTCAAGAGTCCTAGGGTGTCTATGAAGCCGTCTAGTAGAGTCTTGTTTATGGGTGTGTCGTGCACCACACTTATAATCAGGAAGCTATAGGACATTAGGAATTATTTCACTTTTTTCATAATCTGATTTCGTGCGATAGAGTTTAACTCTATAAAAGCTTTCATTCTAAATTCGTGCGTTTACATGTTTCAGACATGCCTCCTAAACGTTCAGCTAGTCAGAGGAACGCTGCCAGCACTGAGGTTCCGCAGTCAGTGATACCTCCACGGAGAACTAGGGGCCGACCTGCAAGGTCTACTGAGGTACCCCAAGTACCTACTGTTCAGACCACTCCTACTTCTGAGGAAGATTTTTGAGGAGCGATTGCTATGCTCACCCAGTTGGTGGTTGCTCGAAATAGTAGCCAGAGTTCACCAACTCCTAGCTCTAGTTATCAAGATCCGTCTGCTGCCACGAGGATCAGAGATTTTCTAAGAATGAATCCGCCGGTCTTCACGGGTTCCAACGTTGATGAAGACCCCCAAAATTTCATTGATGAGATATGGAAGATACTAAAAGCGATGCATGCTACAGAGATCGAGGGGGTTGAGTTGGTGTCTTATCAACTCAAGGATGTGGCAAATGTCTGGTATAACCAGTGGGAAGAAAGTAGAGGTGAAGATGCAGAGCCTGCTCTTTGGGATGAGTTTGAAAGAGCATTTCTTGATAACTTTTTTCCCCAAGAGCTACGTGAAGCAAAAATTGAGGAGTTTGTGAACCTCAAGAAAGAGAGTATGACTGTGAAAGAGTATAGTTTGAAGTTTATTCAATTGTCCAAATATGCCCCAGAAATGATTCCTCATATGAGGTCTAAGATGAGGATGTTTGTCTCTGGTCTAGGCAAACATGTAAAGAAAGAATGTAAGGCAATGCTAATGATTTCTGACATGGATTTTTCTAGATTGATGGTATATGCTCAGCAGGTTGAGGATGACAAGAAAAAGGACCGAGAGGAACACCTAAGCAAGAAGGCTAAGTCTGCTGGGCATGAGAATGAGCAAAAGCAAGGGAAGGGTAACAAGTCTTTCTTTCAGAAAAGGTCTTCCAATTATGCACCTTCCCCAACAAATGCTTTTACACCTAATACCAGGTATGATCAGAGATCGCTAAGTCACTAAAACTTCCGATCTCAAGGTTTTTAGTCCCAATTAAGTATGGCTCAAGGTTCTAGAGGGAAACCACCATGTGCTAGATGTGGGAGGCTCCATTTGGGAGAGTGTCGTGTGGGCACCAATGCTTGCTACGGATGTGGAAAGACAGGTCACTTCCAGAATGAGTGTCCTTCAAAGAGGCAGGGAGATGGAAGTAGTAGAGCTCAGTTTTCTTCTGCAGCTCCACAGAATAGAGGTAATTATAGAGGTGCAGCTTCAAGTGCAGGTGGGGGAACCAATCGTCTGTATGCTATGGGTAGTCGCCAAGACCAAGAGAATGCACCCAATGTTGTTACTGGTATGCTCCGAGTCCTTTCTTTTGATGTGTATGCATTACTTGATCCGGGTGCTACATTATCTTTTGTGACTCCATACTTGGCTAGTAAATTTGAGATCCTTCCTGAGTGTCTTCTTGAGCCTTTCAGCGTGTCTACTCCTGTTGGTGATTCTATCTTAGCTGAGAGGGTCTATAGAAATTGTACTGTGTCAATCTATCATAGGGATACCATGGCTGACTTAGTTGAGTTGGACATGGTTGATTTTGATGTGATTCTTGGTATGGACTGACTTTATTCTTGTTATGCTTCAGTTGATTGTAGGACCCGAATTGTCAAGTTTCAATTTCCAAACGAGCCTATCTTAGAGTGGAAGGGGAATTCTGTAGTGCCTAGGGGTAAATTTATCTCCTACCTTAAGGCCAGAAAATTAATCTCTAAGGGATGTATATATCATATAGTCCGAGTCAAAAATATTAATGATCAGACTCCATTTCTTGAGTCAGTTCCCATTGTGAATGAGTTTCCTGAAGTCTTTCCTGAGGATCTACCCGGAATCCCTCCTGATAGAGAGATAGACTTTGGTATTGATGTCCTTCCTGATACACAACCTATCTCCATTCCTCCTTATAGGATGACTCTTGCTGAGTTGAAAGAGTTGAAAGAACAACTGAAAGACCTCCTAGATAAGGGGTTTATTAGGCCAAGTGTCTCACCTTGGGGCGCTCCCGTCTTATTCGTTCGAAAGAAAGATGGGTCCCTTAGAATGTGCATTGATTACCGACAATTAAATAAGGTCACCATTAAAAACAAGTACCCTCTTCCCAGAATAGATGATTTATTTGACCAACTTCAGGGTGCCACATGCTTCTCTAAGATAGACCTCAGATCAGGCTATCACCAGTTGAAAGTAAGAGAATGTGACATCCCAAAGACGGCTTTTCGAACCCACTATGGTCATTTTGAGTTTCTTTTTATGTCCTTTGGATTGACAAATGCTCCAGCAGCTTTTATGGACCTCATGAACCGAGTATTCAAGCCATACCTAGATACGTTTGTAATTGTCTTCATCGATGATATTTTGGTCTACTCTAGAAGTAAGAGTGAGCATGCTAATCACCTTAGGATTGTCCTTCAAACTCTTAAGGAGGAGGAGTTGTATGCTAAGTTTTCAAAGTGTGAGTTTTGGCTTGAGTCTGTAGCATTCCTAGGCCATATTATATCTGGGGATGGAATCCAAGTTGATACTCAAAAGATTGAGGCAGTTAAGAACTGGCCCCAACCCACCTCTCCAACCGACATAAGGAGTTTTTTAGGTTTGGCTGGTTACTACAGGAGGTTTGTCGAGGGATTTTCATCCATATCCTCACCATTGACTAAGCTGACTCAGAAGAAGGCTAAGTTTCAATGGTCTGATGCTTGTGAGAAAAGTTTTCAAGAGTTGAAAGCTAGATTGACTACTGCTCCAGTACTATCCCTACCCGAAGGAACAGATGGTTTTGTAATCTATTGTGATGCTTCAAGAGTTGGGTTGGGATGTGTATTGATGCAAAAAGGTAAGGTCATTGCCTATGCCTCCAGGCAGCTTGAGACTCATGAGAGGAACTACCCCACTCATGACCTTTTGTTGGCAGCTGTGGTATTTGCTCTTAAGATCTGGCGTCACTATCTTTATGGTGTACATGTGGATGTGTTCACAGACCATAAGAGCTTACAGTATGTATTCAGCCAGAAGGAGCTGAATTTGAGGCAGAGGAGATGGCTAGAGTTGCTCAAGGATTATGACATGAGCATTCTCTACCACCCAGGTAAAGCAAATGTAGTTGCTGATGCTCTTAGCAGGTTATCTATGGGGAGTACAACCCATGTGGAAGAGGAAAAGAAGGAGTTGGCAAAGGAAGTGCATAGACTTGCGCATTTGGGAGTTCAACTTATTGACTCTAGTGAGGGTGGTACACTAGTACGAAATGGAGCTGAATCATCTCTAGTTGCAGAGGTGAAAGAAAAGCAAGATCAGGATCCCATTCTTCTTCAACTGAAGGATGAGGTTCACAAGCAGAAGATAATGGCTTTTACCAAAGGGGGAGATGGAGTGTTGAGATATCAAGAAAGATTATGTGTTCGAAGTGTTGATGGTATTAGGGAAAGAATCATGAAAGAAGCCCATAATTCTAAGTATTCCATCCATCCAGGTTCAACAAAGATGTATCATGACTTGAGAGAAGTATACTGGTGGAGTGGAATGAAGAGAGATATAGCAGAGCTTGTGTTCAAGTGCCCGAATTGCCAACAAGTTAAAGTTGAGCACCAAAGGCCTTGTGGAGTGGCTCAGAATATAGAGATCCCGGAATGGAAGTGGGAAATGACCAATATGGACTTTATTACCGGTTTACCACGAACCCGCAAATAACATGACTCTATTTGGGTGATTGTGGATAGGATGACCAAATCGGCCCATTTCTTGCCGGTTAAGACTACGAACACTGCAGAGGATTATGCCAAACTGTATCTTAGAGAGATTGTTAGACTGCATGAAGTTCCTTTGTCTATCATCTCTGATAGGGGAGCTCAATTTACTGCTCAATTTTGGAAGTCATTTCAGAAGGGCTTGGGTTCAAGAGTGAACCTTAGTACTGCTTTTCATCCGCAAACAGATGGCCAGGCAGAGCGTACGATACAGACTTTGGAGGATATGTTAAGAGCCTGTGTCATTGACTTCAAAGGTAATTGGGATGATCATTTACCTCTTATTGAGTTTGCATACAATAATAGTTTCCATTCGAGTATTCAAATGGCTCCTTATGAAGCTCTGTATGGGAGGAGATGTAGATCACCAATTGGTTGGTTTGAAGTTGGTGAAGCTGAGTTGATTGGACCAGACTTGGTTCACCAAGCTATGGAGAAGGTGAAAACCATACAAGAGAGGTTGAGGACTGCTCAAAGTCGCCAGAAATCCTACACTGATGTTAGAAGAAGAGATTTGGAGTTCAAAGTGTACAATTGGGTATACTTGAAAGTTTCACCCATGAAGGGTGTGATGAGATTTGGAAAGAAAGGGAAGCTTAGTCCCCGCTACATTGGTCCTTATCAGATTATGAGGAGGGTAGGTAATGTAGCCTATGAATTGGAGTTGCCCCAGAATTAGCTGCTATTCATCCCGTGTTTCACATCTCTATGCTTAAGAAGTGTTTGAGAGATCCTTCACTTGTTGTCCCAGCTGAGAGAATTGGGGTGAAAGAGAGTTTGAGTTATGAAGAGATTCCAGTTCAAATTCTTGATCGTCAGGTTTGCAAATTAAGAACTAAGGAAGTGGCATCTGTCAAAGTCCTATGGCGAAATCAATTTGTTGAAGAGGCTACATGGGAAGCTGAAGAAGATATGAAGGCTAACTATCCTCATCTATTTGTGCCTTCTGATAACGATATTCAAGGTAATATTCCTTATTTCTACCTTTGAATCGATGTTTATTCTTGAGTTTGAGTCATTGACCATTTGAGTATCAGAGTTTTTGAGAAATTGATGTATTGATGATATTCATTCTTTATGTCTCCTATTTTCATCTTCATTCGAGGACGAATGATCCCAAGGGGGAGATATTGTAACAACCCCTAAAATGTTGTATGTTGGTATTTCAATTCTCGACGAAAATAATACAACCTCTGTATTTTTGGCATAACTTTTCATAGGTTGGTCCAAATTAGGTGATTCAAATTTCTGGGTAACCAAAACATCCTTACCTACAACTTTCATGAAGAACATATTTTAAGATTTGGAGTATAAGTAGGTCAAATAAATTAATCTTTGCAAGATATAGTACTGTGACGGAATTGAGTGTTTATAGAAGAAAATTCATATCTCACTATAGGTTTATCCAAATTGGTTGATTCTTGAACGATATGAAACTAGACTTCCATATCTACAATTCTTATGAAGACACCAAATTCTAATAAGGATTTTATCTTATTCAAACGCAGCTTCGAAAAAGAGTATTCTGTTAAAAAGAACTCATCTTACCTACCATGGAAACATCTAGATACATTTGACATCATTCATGACATAAATTATCCTCCATTTAACATCATCCATGACATCAATATATTCCATTAAATTTTTAGATTTTTCTTTATAATTATTTTATTTATTGTTAGGTCACTCTTTCCCACCTATAAATACCCACCTTATTTTCTCATTTTATTCATCAAGCTTTCTTAAGCATTTCTTGTCTCTATATACTTCTTCTCAAATATAGTTTTAGTTTTAGTAGTATAAAAATACTACTCCGGTTATTCTTATACTCCGGGTAGTACACAAAACGCTCCGGCGAGAATAAAAGGCTAGGGGTCCAAGAGTGTTCAAATTCGGAGTAAACCTTCGAATTTAAGGTATGTAAGGCTTTCATAGCATCGGATTGAGTTCGTCCATGCGCCCAATATTTAAATTCATTATAATTGAGTTATAGTTGAGTTTTATCCAAATCTTAAATTCTAAATGAATTAATTCTTCTTCTATTGAGTTAGATATATTTATGCATTAATATTATTATTATTGTTATCTCTCATATTATTGGAATTATTGTTCATGGCTACTTTCCCATGAATTCTAATTGATTTGATATTCATGAATATTTTTACACATATTTTGAGTAAAGATGTTGACTTTTTAATATTTTCATTGATAAAAAGAGTGATATGAATTAATACTATATATGTATTTTATTGAGTTTTGAAAGAGCAAAAGAATTGAGTTTAAATGAATTTGAGTAAATGATGTTTTGAGCAAGATGTTTTGATGAGATGTAAATGATGTTTTTGAAAGTATAATGATTGATGAACATGAAATGAGGTGAGTTTGATGATTTAAATTAAAGTCCAATGAGACTAGATGATGAGTTTAATATGAGCACATATTTTGGGAGTAGTATTGAGCACCGAGTTGGGTAAGAGTTTAATTGACTCAAACCCAGAACTACGTAGCCAGCGTAGGATGGAGGCTATGCCTCTTAAGTCCCAACAAGAGGACTTTGATGAGTGGATCCAAGATGGTGATGTCCTTTACCCTGGCAAGGTATTGGATGGATGTGGAAACGACATCGCTTCGTTGTATCATCGCTAGCTCATAAGTGATGGTTATCGGTTAGAGAAACTCCCAACTGAGTAAGCATTGCTTATTACTATTATTTTTATTATTATATTTTAAACTTGCATTACATATTCATGTTGAGATGATGTTGAGTTCTGAGCTGAGTTTTCTTGAGAGGAGTTTCTTGATATCTGTCCTTACCTTCCTGCCATTTTACATACTCGTACATTCCATGTACTGACGTCATTCGACCTGCATTGTTTTATGATGCAGATACAGGTGTTAGAGATCCTCAACAGGCGCATCGTTGAAGATCATTTCTTTTCAGCTATTTGGTGAGTCCTTCTTGTATTCGAAGGAAATCCTTATCCTTTTATTATTGTTGAGTGTGATGTTTCTTTTGAGGTAGCCATGAAAATTTCATTGGCACCATCTAAGAGTATTAGAGGCTTCATAGACAGAGTTTGATGATGTAATCGGAGTAGTTCTCCTTAGAAATTACTTCTTCTAAGAATTATCTATTTTTCCTTTGATGATAACAAGCCAACTTTAGTATTCTTAAGTCTTCCGCTGATGAATAAATAAGAAATGAGACCAAGTGGTTCGCTCGGAAGCCAGAAATAGTTTCTAAGTGCCGGTCACGCCTAGGGTACCCTCTCGGGGCGTGACACCATCGAAGTCGGGTGATTACAAGGCGTTCAACATCAGGGTGTTTTGAATGTGGTTCACTTGACCACTGGTCCCAAGAGTGCCCCTGCGAGATTTGATATTTCAAACTCCTCATACTCACCAAACCAAAGTTGTTGGGCCTTGTCGTACCTGTGGAGAGCTTGGCCATCAATCTAGAGATTGTCCCCGACGTGGGACACGTGCACAGTTTGCTCAGCCAGGTTAGTATTAGTGTTTTATGCTGCCTCCAGTTAGAGGTGGAGCTCAGAGGGTTGCTGGTGGTGCTTTAATTGTTCAGGCCGAGGTCAGCCACGATCCCTTTCATGGTTCCACGAGTAAATTTGAGGCCGAGGATCCAGGTATTAGTGATATTCACTTGATTTCCTTGTTTTGCTTCATATTGCTCATTTAGTATGGTTTTGGGGTTTCCATACGCATATGTATCTGCTTGGCTTGTTAGTTACCTTCTAATTGTTGTGTCTTCCCTATCTGGACCTGTGTGTGTGTTTTAGCTCTGTAGTTGATTCTTTTAGTAGTGAATCATTTTGGTTTTACTTTTATGTTGCAATAGTTGTGGAGTTATACCTTGTGGATTTATAGCTTAGTTGATTGCTCTGGTGGGCTTTGTTAAGCTATTTTAGAGCTTTTGGGCCTAGTCCTTTCCCCTTCCTAGCTTTCCCCCCAGTGTGCTTAGCTAGTGTGAGGTTGCTGCCGAGAGAAGGGTGTGTAAGTAGTTGTAGCCCTTGTAGTCTACTCTAGATCTTGTGCGTCGATTCTTTCTTTGTTCGATTTTCTATTCGTAGTTTCTAAGGTAGCGAAACTAAGGTTTTCCCTTTGGATTGGTTGGGTTGTGTCTTCATGGTAAGTTTGATGGTTTAATTATCGGTTCAGTTGGTTATGTGATGCGGTGTCAGATGACTATGTTTGAGTTGAGAAAATTGGAATGAATTGTCTCTGATTATTCTAATTATGATGATGTTTTAGCTTGAAGCGTCATGTAAAGAGGGTTCTATTGGGTTCATGGAAATGGTGGTTTTCTTATGCTTGTGACCGACCAACAATTATCGAGAAAGGATGATTGTGGAGTAAGAGCGTTCATATTCATGAGCCGTGGTTCATCAGAATTGCCTTGTTGTACTCTTGTGATTATTGGACTTCTAGGTGATTAGTCAAAACATTCTGAAAATCTCAATCACAGGCTTACAACTAGGACTACCTTCAGTTTCAGTGATTCCATGTCATGCCTTGGTTCTATCGATACGCTACAACGGGTGTCTCGTTGGTTCAAAGTGTCAGATTGTTGAATTGGATCTTCTATTATGATGTGCTTTGACTAATTCAGACCCTTGCTTCTATGGGCGAATGGAATTTTTCAAATGACTCTCCTTCATGATGGCTTGGAGAAAGGGATTTGGAAGCATAAGACAGGCATTTGGAATTTTGAGTGAGTTGTATTTGCCATGGCCCTACATTTCTCATATCGGTGGTTTTGGGTTAGTTTGGTCAACCTTAGTTGAAACCCAGTGTTTTTGGTCAAGTTCGGGCTAAGCGAGTGAGAGTTGGAGCCCATAAAGGGACTTGAAGGAGTTTAGGGAGTTTGGATGGAATTTGAGTATTTTCCTCTCAGCCAGAGTTCTGTGTTGGCATTGTTCGATTCGAGAGGGTGTCCGAGGGTTTAGCGGAGCATGCAGGCTTGGTAACCTTGTCCTTTTGTACCTCCAGGCTGCGACTGTACTTTTACTTTTATGGATGAAAGTTCTTTTAGTAGTGGATCTTGTAATGACCCTCTGGGTAATTTTCTTCATTCTCCGATCTTTTCAGTGTTTAGAACTTTCCTGTAATGACCCCAAGTTATTTATGACTTGCTGGCACAAATAGTTCAGTCACCTGGTCGTTCGTTTGGATTTTATGCTCGTTTTCCTATTTTGGAGCCTTTATAACTTGAGAAGTTGAGTTCGGTCATAACTTCAAGTAAACGACCTCAGAACAAATGGCTAACAGTTTCATCAGATCTGAAATGGCCAAATTAGGTTAATAGCATGATCGACATTAGTATCGAGGCAATCAATACGAGTTTGAGACCATTTGGCACGTCTGCCTTCGAAATTTGACATATGATTGACTTTGTCAACATTCTTGGAAAACACACTCGGATTGAAATTTCATTAACACGGTTAGCTTTGGAATGTCGGGTTTGGTCAAGAACGACCCTTCGTTCACTTCCCGAGGCTTTTAATCTAATCCAGAGGCCCGTTGTCGAATTAGGCTCAAATTGGCACTTGGGTGTGGGACCCACTTTCAGTTGTAACGACCTCGTATGGAAATATCAACCACACCATTCAGTCTGAAACATCGAATTTGGTGGGATAGCATATCTTACTTGCGTGCATGGGATTTCGAATCAATTTCGAGCACCCCGTCGGAGTATTTGAACTTGGTGAAAATCAGCATTTCAGCTGATATCTGGTGCAGGAGAAAATTTTCTCTGCGTTCACAGGCTTGGGCGGCGTTTGCGAAGTTCTGTCTCCCTTGCCTCCACGTTCGTGGACCTGTGACAGCGTTCACGATGGTCAATTTTGTTGACCTCCGCATTCGTGAAGGCCAATTGTGGCCTTTTTCTTTGATTAAAAAGGCATTGCGTTTTCAGCTTTGTATCACTTTTCAAGGGGTGATTTCTCTATCATTCCTAGCTCAAATTAGGCAATTTAAGAGTCTAACTTCAAGAGATTTTTGCAAGGAATCAATTGGTGAGCTTGGAATCTTGAGGGGAGGTTTTGTGTAAGGTAAAATCTCAAATTTATCCGTTGTCCTTATCATTTTCGAGCAAGATTTGCTACAAAATTTGAAATTCAATTTTGTGGTCGTTTCAACTTTATTTTCAGCAATTATTGGTGCTTATTGTGAGGGATTTTCACAAGGAACATCATGGTGTGATTAGTTTCGTCCATTGGAGCATCGTTTGAGATAAATTTCGTCCCTACGGGACTGCCCTCCTTCTTGAATTCTCCATTAATGGTGAAAATTATGCATGGGATGTTTTCCTTGATCTTGAGCATCATAATGTGTTGTAATTTGGAAAACAAGTTCATTAAGTTCAAATGAACCTTTTCACTGAGTCGAATTTAGAATTTCTGGTGTAGGCCCCACAATCCCATTTTAGACCCCCAATTTTGGTTCCATCTCCAAAAAATATAGAATTGGTGTCAAAACATCCGTATTTAAAATTTTAAATTCAATTGTATTTAAATGTCAATTGACAAATGTTTAATTATTCAATTCCATCTCCAAAAAATATAGAATTGGTGTCAAAACATCCGTATTGACGAGCTAATTACTATTTTGTTAGCGTGGAGGCAATTGGAGGTGCTTTGGAGGTTGGGAACTTCAAATTGGACAATTCAGAGCGCGTGTATTCGGCTTCGAGGTAGGCTATGGTCTCCCTCCTTTTAACTGAACTTTATTAGATATCGTGTAGTATATTTTACATGTGACTTAGGCGAATATTTTTCTGGATTAACATTCTCTTCATCCAATTTCTTTTTCTTATTCCAAGGTGAGCTTTAGGATAGAATAGCCCCGTAAAATCCTTAGATTAGGTTGTGGGCCTTGGTTGTGGTGTTGACTTACCGTTATTATCCTGTGTAGGATTGATATTGATGGCCTTAGGTTAAGTTTGAGCCTTAGGTGCTTTATCAGGTGTTTATTGCCCTCTTAGCTAGGCATAGCTTCCGGTAGGTCTTACTATCGATATGATATTCTTTATGCTAGTTCTTGAGACCTCTGTAGGTCATCATAGCCGTAGGTTTGGCGTAGTTGTGCTCATTAGGAGCTAAGGTGGCATATTTTGGGTTAAGGAGTCGTACCTAGAGATAATTCTCCACCTATATGATTCTGAGCTATGTCTCGATTCTTTCACTCTTGTTTAGCGGTAGACTTATGATGTCATCTTACCCGTTATCTATTGTTGGGCCCAAGGATGTGCTCGAGGAGCGATTAGATCCCTTGTTAGTCTATTCTTGCCCTGACTGTGTGGTTTAGCTCGATGTTACTATTTATGTTGCGTGTTTCTTGTTAGGATGCTTGTGATGGCATTCTTGCATTGATTGAGCATATTCACTCATTTTGTTGTACGATTCTGTATTTTATTGATTTTTAACTACTATTTTTGAGAAGGACTTCTCACACTTTTACTACTTTTAAGCTAGTTTTAAAGGGAGTCATACCACCTGGGATATTGGATATTAGTTTTGAGATCTACGAGGCGTCGAGAACGTGCTCCTTTTATAATGATAGTTTCAGAGGCATAGAGGATGCACTTAGTTTTATAGATATCCAGCGCGGCGACGCCCTTTTATATGTTGGTTGTATATGGGATGCCTTAGTTTGTACTTGATTATCCCATGCCGCGTCGCCCTTTCTACATCTGCTTGGCTGCTTACTCTCCGGTACCACTAAGGGGATTCTATATCTCTATATAAGACCTGGTTCGATCCCATGCAGTGTATACAAACTTTCCGCATTTTCTATGGGCCCCTCTAGCCAGTGCACCACTGAACTGCATGAGAGAGTTGCATGGGTTCCACTTGACAAGCCAGGGGCCGGTGTGAGTCTATAGAATTTTTGTTGTTGATCTCTGAGAGCCACCGATGATGCCACTGGTTTTTACTACAAACATACATTCATTAGCATCGCCTATAACCAGTATACTTGTATGGTGTGGTCTTCGATTTTATGGGGGCCGGGCATATGTTTGTCATTTTTTGTACCATCCGGGGGTATGTGCATCCGTTCTGTTATTGTTTGATTATACTTATTCTTATCTATTGTTGTACTTTTAGTTGATACCTTTAGTTGTATTGGTACGTGGTCTACATGGTATTTGAGTTGGATTGTGGGCGGTACTTCCTGCTAGGCTCAGTCGGAATAGTTCCTAGGTGATTATATGATTAGAGTTGTGTGTTAGCACTATATTTTCATTAGTAGACTCTTATGATGTATTCTTCATGTTAATAGGTTGTTGGATTGCTTTTCAGATGCGTTCTTTGACCTTGCTCCTTTATCTATGTCTCTAGTATCCTTGTCTTAGTTTCTGTTATTATTGTGATAATTCATGATTAGTTAATTGTGCAGTATTTACCTGATTATATGTTGGTTATACTTGCTTTATCTATGGAGATCAGTCGGCCTATGCCTACTGAGTACCATTCATTTAATACTCATACTACACTTCTGCCCGCAGTTGATTTGGACTAGTGTGGAGCAGTTTCTGATTCGGAGATTTGGTGAGCTTCTAGCATTCGGAGTTGCCGATTTCCATCCATGCCAAATTAGGACTAGCCTTTACTTGCTTTAGAAGACTTTCTATACTCATATTGTATTTGTAAAAGTCTTGTATTCGATTTAGATGCTCGATTACTGACCGATGCTATGTCTTGGGTGGTTTCTTGTGTTGTTTCAGTTGTTCTCTTTCTTCTCATTATTACTTTCTTTTCACTTTATTTATTCATCTTCCGCTTGATAGCCCGTTGCCATTTGTTCCAGCCTAAGGATTAATGGATTGTTTGGTGTGATGGATAAGAGGGTTAAATCCCCAGATAATTTTTAAGTGCCCTTAAATCTCTTGTTTGGTTGCAAAAGATGGGATAACTTATCTTGGGATTAACAATTAGTACTGGAATAAGTTATTCCTCCCTGAGGGTGGATTAGTAATCCCAAGATAACTTATCTTGGAATAAAGTATGTAAAATAACAAAGTAACCCCTTAAATTCACTTTTATACACCACTTTTTATATTCATGTATATTAACATATTTTTTAACAACATTTATAAGAAAATTCACAACCTTAATTAATTGTTATTTTTATGATAATATTTTTTTCTATTAAAAATTTATATTTTAGAAATACAATTTTGTTTATTAATATATTATAAGTTGAATTTATTTGTCTAATTCTTATGTTTAGTTATATTTTGATTTTCTTAAAATGTTCACTTCACTACTAAATTACATATTTTTAATTAAATAATTTATTACTCACTTAAAAATTATATTTTATACATCAATTAAAATGTAGATAACTTTAAAATGTAAAATTGAATAAGATGAAGATTTTATTTTTAAGTTAAATAAGATGAAAGTTTTATTTTTGAGTTAAATGAGATGGAAATTTTATTTAAAGTTAAATAAGATGGAAGTTTTATTTTTAAGTAAAATAAGATGAAAGTTTAATTTTAAAAACACACGGTACAATCATGAAAATACATACACAAAAATATTTAAGTTAAATAAGATGAAAATTTTATTTTTAAGAACGAATAATTAAAGCTTGCAAAGAAAATGTAAGAAAAATAAACTAAACAAGGTGAAGGGTATTTTTGTAGACAAACAATTTATTCTTATAAATTATGCAATGAATATAATTTTGAATATGACAAACCAAACAAAAAACAAAAACTACTTTCAACATAACTAATTCAACCAAACGACCTCTAAGGGTTAAGCTTACCTGTTGGTGGGTGTTAGCAGGTGTCATCATGGCCTAAGAAATTGGGTTGTGACGATCTATAGTTATATATTTATGACGATCACACTAAGATGTTGAACCATATGTTGCCTCCAATAATGCTAACCAGTCACTTGTTCAAAAGTTAATGAATATAGTGAAGACAAATCCTTATTGTATCTTCCTAAAATCTCTTGTGCAAGCCCCAAAATTGTCAAACTTTTATATTGCACTTAATTGTGACTCTCGCTTAAATCAACAAGTTTATAACTTACCAACTGTCTTGGAAGTTGTGGTAATATGGTTAAACCAAGAACTAAGCAATAATAGTTCTGCGCCACATATCCGAATTTATCCTTGTACTAACAAGAGCCAAGAGCTAACCAAAAATATGGTTGCTATGATCCTTTACAATACCCATTGTTATTTTCTTATGGTCAAAATGAATGTCATTGTGGAATTAAAAGGGTTGTATAGAATAATAACAAAAGAAATTGATCTCGCTGTGAAAATGAGCAACTTTCCATTTTATCAAATATGTACTCTATTGATAGTCTGCTTGACATCAAAGCTGAGGTTCTACAAAAACAAAAATGGAAAAGAGATAATATTTCTTGTCGTGAATACTACTGCTACAAACTTCAAATGAGAGATAATGAGATAAATGGAATATTACACTCAGGAAAATTTTTCCAACAATAATCGATTGATGAATTCATAAAAGTTGAAACTCAAAGATTAGATTTTGCCTCATGTAATCAAGATTTATTTCTAATGGACGCATTACAGGGACTTATCGATTTTCTCAGACATGGTGACAAAATTGCTTCAAAAATAGAAAAACAACACTTTCTTCCTGTAAGTTTTACAGGAGGTCCTAGGGCTATGCATCAAGGTTATATGGATGTTATTGTGTTAGCTCAACATTTTAAAAAATCAGACATATTTTTAACTATGACATGTAATCCTTCTTGGATAGAAATACAAGAACATTTGTTGACAATTGATGAAGCTCAAAATAGACCTGATTTGATCTGTCGAATATTCAAAGCAAAAATTAAGGAACTCAAAACAGATATATTAAAAAGAAACATATTCAGAAAAAATGTTGCATTTTTGTACACCATTGAGTTCCTAAAGCGCGGTCTTCCACATGCTCATTTTCTTCTGATTTTTCATGATGATTTCAAATTAATCACTCCTCAATCCTATGATCAAATTATTTATGCTGAACTTCCTGATCCCGATGAAAATGCTTACTAACATAGGCTTATCAAAACACATATGATGCATGGTCCTTGTGGTCATCTTAATCATACAAATTCATATATGAAAACAAAAAAGATTCTGCAAATTCAAATACCCAAAAACATTTGCTGACAAAACAACAAAATGCAAAACTTCATATGCACTTTACAGAAGAAGAAATACAGGGAAGTATGTGGAGATTAGAAAACAACTCCTTGACAACTCAAGGATGGTTCATTACCACCCTTACCTACTATGCAAATTTAATTGTCATGTCAACATTGAAATATATTTCGATATAAAAGTTGTCACATATATTTACAAATATATATATATATGCAAAGGACATGATAAGATCTCTTGCTTGGTACATCAAGATATTACTAATATTGAAATAGATAAAATAAAGAAATATCAATCTGCTAGATGGGTGTCAGCACTAGAAGACATATGTTGTTTATTTTCCTATTATTGAAATGAGCCCATCTTTTTGTCATCTTCTGTTACATCTTGATGACCAACAATTTATTTCTTTAAAAACAACTGACAGCTTAGACAAAATCATGAATAAATCCATGATCAAGAAAATAATATTGACAGAATTTTTCTTGATGAATGAAAACAACGAAATGCTAAACAACTCAATTTATTACATAGAGAATTTGTGCAACATTTTGTATGGTCAACAACAAACAAAATGTGGACACAAAGACAACGAGATAATTTTATTGGCCGTATTGTCACATGTCATCCAACAGAAGGAGAAAGATACTATCTTAGGCTACTATTAATGAATGTAAGAGATCCAATATCATACAAGAATCTTTTTAAAAATAGATTAAAAATATTGTGACACATTTAGAGAATCTGCAAAAAGAAGAGGTTTATTACATTATAATAACAACTTATTTGAATGTATGTCAGAGGCTATATGTTATCACATGCCTTATAGCTTGCGACGTCTGTTAGTATATGCAACCCTGATAATCCAAAAGAATTATGGGAACAATTTGAGTATTCAATGACTTCAACAACTTACCAAATATAGATCTAAAACAAATCTAGCATTTAGTTTTAAACCATATTAATGAGCAACTACATAGCATGGGACATGATATCAATGAGTATAAACTTATCTCTGAAAATATTGTGGGCTCAAGAACAGAATCAGAAACAAAAGATGTTAATTTTGAAAGGAGTATAGTTGTTACTGAAGAAGATTTACTCTTATATAAAAAAATTGAATACAGAATAAAAAATAGCATATGATATAATTCTTCAAAGAATATTTACCAATAAACCATGAGCATTTTTTTATTGATAGTCTGGAAGGAAGCAGTTTTATATCGTGCTTTATTAGCCACAATAAGATCCAGAAGATTTATAGCTTTGGCAACAGAACCTTCTAGTGTTGTAGCATCACTTCTTTCCGGAGGACGGACAGCTCATTCGTGTTTTAAAATTCCAATTAATATTAATGAACAATTCTCCTGTAATATTAATAATCAAAACTCTCTCGCCTCTTTAATTCATGATGCTAAATTAATTGTGTGGGACAAAGTATCAATGTCAAAAAAAAATTCATTGAAGCTTTTGACTTTTTTATGAAAGACCTTACTGATGTATACTCTTTGGAGAAAAATATATAGTATTCGAAGGTGATTTTAGACAAACACTTCCTGTTGTCCGAAGCGGAAAGAAGGAAGACTTTATTTCTGAGAGTATATTAAGTTCAAAAATTTGAAATTAACTTGAAAAATTGAGACTATCAAAAAATATGCGTGCCAAAACTGATTCACTTTTGTGTGAATATCTTATGAGAATTGGAAATGGAAAAGAAAAAACAAATAGCAACAACAAAATTGAAATTCAAAAATAATTTATTATTCCTTTTACTACTGAAAAAGAATCATTAAATCTCTTATTCAAGGTCATATATCCAAACATACATGCATTTTCTAGCGATTCTTCTTTTATGACTGTAATGGCCTTGAGGGTCCTTTTTAGAAATTCTCAAGAAATTATTGTTTTACCCTTCTCGTTAGTTCCCCCGAGTGTTATGTGATCAATTTTTATAGTTGAATGGGTTAATATTTTAATGGTTTATGTATTGGGCAAATTTATGAGTTTTAAAGAGTTAAATTTTTAAAAATTGGTTTTTGGTACCAATCATAGTTACGAGTTTCGAAGAGGATTTTGTCAGTTCCATTATCTCTGGAAAGTGGAAATTGATCTAGGAGTTCTTCGTTTTCAAATTTGGGGGTTGATACGTGAATTTGAGGTCTTAAGTTGGAAAGTGTGGTTTTAAATGAGCTAAGTTTGACTTTGGTCAACAATTTGAGTTTGGAGACTCGGATTAGATTTCTGATGATTTCGTTGGTTTTGGAAGGTGATTTTAGGCTTAAGAGAGGCTTCGTTATATTTTTCAAAAGTTCTAAGGGCATTTTAGTCTTTTGAGGTTTATATTAGTTTAATTGCGACTTATCGAATTTCAAATCAAGTAGACCTCAAATTTGAATTCCGGTGGTTCCATTAAGTCCAAAATGTTGAATTTAGTAGGAGTGCATATATGATTTATCTATATGGGATTGCAAATGAATTTCGAGGGTCCGATCACAAATTTGGAATTTGGGTTTTGAACTCTTTCTTTGTTGCTGGTGCAGGGTTCCCTAAAGACAACCTTTGCTTTATTGAGACCCATGACTTAAGTGAAAGGGCTCACTTAATAGGGATTCACGAAAGTAAACCAGGTTCACTAAAGCAAATCTCCGCTTTAGCGACACTTGAGAGGTCCAAAAATGGATTTGGGGTCTTTTCCTCTATTTTTTTGAACTCTTGGATCTTGGGGAGACGATTTGAGAAGATAATTTTGAGGGAAAATCTGGCTTAAGTGAATTTCAACCAAACACCTTCGATTTCCTTTCAATAGCTTGTGATTTTATTATAAAATTCTTGGTTCTGAACTCAAACTTCGGAGGTTTTTCTTGAAACTTTAAATGGTGATTGATACCTCAAATCTTACTCCATTTTTATGGGTTTTTCAACCATGAGATTCTTATTTCAGTTGAATGTGATTTTATAAGAAAATTTTCAGATTCAAGCCTTTTTAAAATTAATCGATTTCTGGACTATTTTACCTCCGATTCTAAAATCTATCAATATGAATATCATTGGACTCCTTGTGAAGTGTATGTTTCATTGTTGATAGTGGGTTGTCAAGTTGGATGTTAAATTTGAGGGTTGATCATCCGATTAAAGAGTTCGAGAGCGGTTTCGATATTTGAGGTATGTTTGGCTATCCTTCTTGGGGCTGAGTTGGGTGATTAGTCAAATTCTATGTTGTAGACTTTGGGAGGGAGTCATAGTATAAATTGGGACTGATAATTTAAATTTTTTATGGGGGTTTATTTATATTGTAATGCCCATGTAGGGGCTAATTTGCGCTGTGTAGCCCATGTGGGGGTCTCATCTGCTAACTTATCTGTTTTGATCATATATGATTAATGACTTGCCTGTGAGAGGCATGAGAAGACTATTTGACTTGAAATGCCCACCTGAGGGGTTAAGTTGGGGGTTTTGAGCAAACCTGATATTAAAATATTGTCAAAAATGTGTGAACTCTTAATTTGAGGCATTTCCTTTCCATTACTATCTATTGAGGGTGAATATCATGTTTAGGTTAAGTTTTGAGAACTTTGAATCTTGTATTACATGTTGAGTCGTATATTACCTTCATGCCATATATGCTGTGAATGCATTCATCCTTATTCATATTTTTATTGATCATTTCCTTTTGAGAAAGAAAATATGACACATTTTATATCTTTGACCACGAGATAGGTGGCAAGCAGATGAAACATTAGTATTATGAGTCCTTGGCCATGATTTGGGTGGTAAGGTACTTAATACATTGAGATTGTGATGTGATATATGGTCTGTGATATCCCTATGGGTCCTGCTTGGTAGCACAGCTCGGCAGGTATATATGACAAGTTGTGCAACAGCCTTGATCCCTCCATACCATCATATCATTGCATCATTATAATGCATTGCATTGCATTGATATCTATGATACTTGACCTATCGGTTTAATTGGGATATGGATTTGTACTATTCTGCACGTAGGTGAAAATGTTCTTTAGTTTATTTCATACGTTTGATTAGTTCCTTATACTCAGTAGGTTAAAACTATTAAGTACATGTGGATTGTACTCACCCCTACTTCTGTGTCCTTTTTGATGTAGATTCTAGCCAGGATATCCAGCGCGATAGTTGATTCTAGCGGATATTCCATCATCGGATTAGTGGTGAGATCTTGAGATCCGGATCACTTCTATTCCATCTTACATTTCCAGTATTTAATTTTTTCAGAGACTTAAATTGTATATTCAGACTCAAATTTTTACTAGATGCTCTTACACTTATGACACCAGATTTTTGGATAATTTTATTGTCGTTCTTTTTATTGCATTTATTTATGGCCTGACTTCTATTTGGGAGTCTCATATGGTTTTACTTTTAGTCTTACACATTGGAATGGAGTTTGAAATGTGTGTCATCATGACATCAATTTTTGGATCATGATATATTGGTATCATAACACTAGGTGCATCGGTATTATAAGTTAAAGAGTAGGGTGTCTAGTAGAGTCTCACAGATCGATACATAGATGTACGTACTTACCTTCGAGAGGCTATGAGATAATTATTACGATAAATTCCTTTTTTTGATTCCTTTTATGTGAGTTATTCATATGAAGTGTTGTATTCCTCTAATCTATTCCTTTTGTGCAAATGGTGAGGACTAGAGCCAGATTTACTGAGGGTGAGGCTGCACCTACTGCCTGAACCCTAGTTCGCGGGCGAGAAAGAGGATGTGGCAGAGTCAGAGAATGAGGCCGAGAAAGGGGCGAGACACTTGTTCATGGCTGAGCTAGAGAGCCATTACCTAAGCCCGTGTATGAGAACGAGGATGATTATGAGCATCATACTGAGGAGAAGAGGCCAAACCAGCCTCCTACGATCCTTGATAATGCTCCGATGCTTCAAGCGTTACTGGTGAGACTTTTGGCTAAATTGGATGGTGCTCCAAATCCTGGTGTTCTTCCAGGTACTTTAGGCTCTTCTATTTTAGTTGGTGCTACATCACTAGTTCAGGGGCCGAGTGTTGGATTTCAGAATTCGAGTTCCTCCTAAGTGCCTTCTATTATGCCTCTGAAATTTGTAGCTCCACTAGTTTCTACTAGTGCTGCTATGTCAGTAGCTGAGAAAAAGAGCTTTGAGCGGTTTGTTCGATTAAAACTTCCCAAATTTGATGGTATGGCCGAAGAGAAGGCCTATGACTTTCTGACTGAGTGCCTGCAAAGGCTTCAATCTGGGTACTCTAGAGGCACATGGAGTAGCTTTCACTTCATATCAATTTATAGGGGCGGCCAAGGAGTGGTGGAGATCGTTGATTGCTCGTAGGCCTATTAGTTCCCCTATGATGAGTTGAGAGCAGTTTTCAGAGCTGTTTCTTGAGAGGTTAATGCCTTATAGCCTCCACGATCAATGATGGGATGAGTTTGATAGATTAGAGCAAGGCTCCATATCCATATCTAAGTACGAGGCTCGCTTTCATGAGTTGTCTCGTTATGCTATGTTGAGTATTCCTACTGAGTTTGAGCGGATTCGCAAGCTGGTGAAGGGATTCGCTGGTTATCTTCAGGAGACTACAACCTCCTTTATGCGATCTGATGGTACCTTTTAGAGTGTTATTGACCACACCAAAATGATAGAGAGTATCAGGCATTCTAGAAAGGCCGGGGCCAAGAGGTTCCATCTGCGAGTTCAAGCACCCATGGTTATTAGGGAAGACTAGTCCAGGCAGCTATTCAAGGCTCAAATAGTTCAAATGGGTCTAGATTGGGTCTGACTGGTTATGGCAATTCTTCGGGCACCGAAGGACGTATTGAAACTTATGGTTATCCTCCATGGAGTTCAATATCTCAAGGCTTCTTTGTGTGTGATGAATTTGTGTATAAGGCCCATGATTGCCCTAGACGTGCTCCTTCTACTAGACGGTCTGATACACCAGCTGTTTGTTGTACTTCCGCTCCAGCTTTGCGAGGTAATTCACAGGGTACTAGAGGTAGCACCAAGGGTTCCAAAGGCGGAGCTAGATGTGACGCTCGCAGTGGTTCGCAGGCTAGAGGTGAACATCAATTTTCTATGCTATACCAGGTAGATCTGAGGTGGTGGCCTCTGATATAGTTATTACAGGTATTGTTCTAGTTTGCTAGCATCCTATTTTAGTATTATTTGATCCAGGGTCTACCTATACTTATGTGTCGACCTATTTTGATGTGGGTAGCCTCTTACTATGCCTATTACTATTTCTACCTCGGTAGGCGAGTACTTAGTGGTGGATCAGGTATATTGGGGTTGTTTGGTGATATTTTTGGGTAGAGAGACCTGTGTAGACTTGATTTATTAGACATACTTGATTTTGATGTTATATTAGGTATGGACTGCTTATCTCCTTATCATGCTATATTACATTGTTATGCAAAGGCTGTGACCTTAGATTATCTAATTTACCTAGCTTGGTGTGGAAAGGTAATACAAGTTCGTATCCTAAGGGGTGATATTGTATATTCATGCTCGTCATTTGATGGATAAGGGTTTTTTGTCTTATTTTGCTAATGTAAGTGATCTCACTAAGGAGTCATCTCTTTTAGAGACTAAAAGAGTGGTGAGAGAGTTCATGGATGTGTTCCCTACAAAATTGTTGGGTGTTCTTCCAGACCGCGATATCGATTTTCTAATTGATTTGGAGCTAGCCACCAAGCCGATCTCTATTTCTCCTTATCGGATGGCTCCGGCGGAGTTGAAGGAGTTGAAAGAACAATTGGAAAAATTGTTGAAGAAGGAGTTTATTCGACCTAGTGTATCACCATGGGGAGCACCAGTCTTATTTGTGAAGAAGAAGGATGGTACTATGAGGATGTGTATCGACTATCGATAGTTGAACAAAGTCACCATCAATAACAAGTATCATCTTCCTTGCATTGATGATTTATTTCACCGACTTCAGGGTGCATCGGTATTCTCAAAAATTGGTTTGAGGTCGGGTTACCATCAGTTGAGACTTTGAGAATCTGATATCTAGAAGACTGCATTTAGGACTCGTTATGGGCATTATGAGTTTGTACAAGGTTATGTTCTTCGGGTTGACTAATGACCCAGCTGCTTTTATGGAGTTGATCAACCGAGTATTCAGGCCGTATTTGTACTCATTTATGATTGTGTTTATTATTAATATCTTAGTTTATCCCAAGAATGCGGCAGATCATGTTAGTCACTTGAGGACCGTTCTTCAGAGAATGAGAGAGGAGAAGTTGTATGCAAAGTTCTCCAAATATGAGTTTTGTCTAGATTCCGTGGCATTCTAGGGTCATATGGTGATCAAGGATGATATTATGGTCGATTCGGCCTTGCAGTGGTCCGTGATTGTGTTAGACCTACTTCAGCTACCGGGATTTCGAGCTTTATTAGGTAGGAAGGCTATTATCATTGGCTTGTTCAAGGCTTCTCATTTATTATATCACTATTGAATAGGATAGCTCAAAAGACCGTTACATTTCAGTGGACTGATGAGTGTGAGGAGAGCTTTCAAAAGCTCAAGGAGTTATTTATTTCAGCACCTATTCTAGCCTTACCAGAGGAAGGTGGCCTTTATTGTGTTTTGTGATGCTTTGGGAGCCGACTTGGGTGGTGTATTGATGCAAAAGAGAAGATTTATAGCTTATGCTTCTCGAAAGTTGAAGGTACGTGAGAAGAAATATCCTACCCACGACTTGGAGTTGACAACGATGATGTTTGTTTTGAAGTTATAGAGGTACTATGTCATGACCCAATCCCGTAGGCCGCGACTCGTACACGAGTTGGACACCCATACGTACCCTTAGCCCAAATTAACATATATTAGAAGAATAAACAAATATAGAAATCAATTAAAGTCACTAGATAGCGCACGAAATCAGATGCAGCTCACGAAAGCCGATAAGGCCATCACAGAACACAAAAACCCAAAACATATACAGAACCCACAAATACATATCTACAGACCTCTACAGAATAATAGCATAATCATATGACGGAACAGGGCCCTTTCGTACCCCTGACCAATGTATACATATAGGCTACAAAAAGGTCAGTACCAAAATATGGGCTCCGGATAAAGGAGCACTATCAAACAGTAGAGTGGATGTCTTAAGCAAGCGGATCAGCAACTCAAATGTCTGTACCTGCGGGCATGTAATGCAGCCCCTGAGAAAAGGGGGTCAGTACAGAAAATGTACTGAATATGTAAAGCATGGACTATAATAAATAAAGTCATATCTAGAACACAATGTACAAAAAATGAGTAAAATATCCAGAATGTCAAAATACTTATCACAAACACAGATAATGCATGCAGAAAAATATATGTCATATCCGATGCCATTAGGGGACTCAGTGAACAAAACATGGTCGCCCTTCCATCACTGGCACCACAGCACAACATACTCCAGAGTAGGGAACATCTCTGTAACAAATATATCATATAAGATGGCCATATCATATCATATCATCAGACATCAGCATATCTGTACATAGCACAACATACACCATAACCCATGTACATGTCATACCTTCCCCCTTACGTCGGGGCACGACGAACAATGCAGAGAAGTACGCTTGATAAAATATCTTGGCCTGGGCTCAGTGGAAGAAGCATTGAGGCATCCACAAGTAGAGTAGTGAGAAACTAAATACAATTTAAAACATTGTCAAAGACTCAATGAAGTAATACCCCCCAACTCAATTTCAAGAAGGATAACCAAACCTACCTCAATTTCCAAAACCGCACTCGAACAGTTCTAATGTATGCTCAACCCTTGAATCTAACGTATGAATTATCAACCCACTATTAATAATGAAATATACACATTGCAAGGAGTACAATGACACCCATATAGATAGATTTTGGAATAACAGGTAAAATAGTCCAAAATTGATTAATTCTGGAAAGGGGTAAATTTGGACTTTTATTGGAAAATTACATTCTACTAGTAATAAGGAATTCATGATTGAAAAACTCACAAAATTTGACCAAGAATAGAGTAAGAAAACTTTGATTTTTAAGTTTGAACATTGAAAGAAATCTCCCCAAAAATCCCTCTTGAAATCATGGTACTTTAAGGATTTTAGACGATGAAATGGATAAAAATTGATTTAGAAATGGTGAAAGAACTTATCCAGATGAATTTCCCCAAAAGTCTCCTCAAACATCACCTTCCCAAAGCTCCAAGTGGTTGAAAATTGAGGTTTGAGAAAAATGGCCTAAAACCCAGCATAAAGGCCTCTCAAGTGTCGCTAAAGAAACATAGTCTCGCTAAAGCACAGATTCGCTTTTGCGAACCCTGCTTAACTGAGACCCTTCACTTAGATGATGGGTCTCACTAAAGCAAAGCTTCGCTATTGTGAACCTGGTCCACTTAAGCGGACCCTGCACCAGCAAAACTGAGGGAAAGTATTCCACAGCAGCGAATTAGCTCTATTAGAGATGTGAAAAGGTTATTTGACTTGAAATACCCACCTGAGTGGTTGAGTTGGGGGTTTGTGTACAATTGAGTACTGAGTTGTATTTAAGAGAGGGTGAACATTCATTTTAATAAAAATTCCTTTCTATTACTATCTATCGAGAGTGAATATGCTTAGGTTGATCTTAGAGAACTTGAACCTTGGGTATATTTGTTGAGTTGAATATTTCTTACATGCCATATTTATTATGATGCATTCATCCACACTTATTACAACATTGATTTTGGGAAGTGGTGAATTGTGGAAGTTTTTTTTTGAGAAAGAAAAATGGCACCTTATTGTTCCTTGACCAAGAGCTAGGTGGAAAGTTGATGAGATTGTGAGATGTGATATGGTATAAGAACTGCGAGTCCCCCAAAGGTCCTTGTATGGAAGTCTTAGCTCGAAAGATATGTACGACAGGTTGTGCGATTGCCTTGATTCCATCGTACCACTACATCATTGCATCATCATTTTGCATTGCATTGCATTGATATTTGAAATACTTAACTTATCTAATTAATTGTGATATTGATCGGTACTTATGTGTTTATTATAATTGTGCCGTTTTATATAAATTAACAGCAGCGTAGTCGGAGTGGGACTTTTCTATGTGCAGGCGGAAGCGTTTCTTGGTTTGTTTCATAGGTTTGACTAATTCCTTATACTCAGTCAGTTAAACACACTGAGTACATATACATTGTACTCATCCCTACTTCTGTTTTCTTTTTGATACAGATTCTAGTCAAAGTATCCAGCACGGTAGTTGATTTCTAGCGTATATACTATCATCAGATAGGTGGTGAGATCTTGGAATCCGGATCGCCGCTAGTTCCTTCTTTCATTTCCAGTATTTACTTTGTTCTGAGACTCATGTTGTATATTCAAATTTCAACTTGTATTAGATGCTCTTATACTTATGTCACTAGATTTTGGGATAATTTCTTTGTTTCCCTTTTTATGTCATTTATTGGTGGACTAACTTACCTTTGCAAGTCTCGTATGATTTCACTTGTAGGCTTATATATCGAGATGGGGTTTGGAATGTGTGCCATCATGACCTTATTTTTTGGTTCATGACAAATTGGTTTCAGAGCACTAGGTTCACTGTCTCATAAGTTAAAGAGTAGGGTGTCTAGTAGTGTCTTGCGGATCGATACATAGACATCCGTTCTTATCTTTGAGAGGCTACAAGATACTTATTAGGAGAAATTTCTTCTTTTAATTCCTTTCGTGCGAGTTATTCATATCAAGTGTTGTATACATCTAAACTATTCTTTTTGTGTAGATGGTAAGGACTAGAGCCATAGATATTAAGGGTAAGGGTGCACTTTTTGCCTGAGCTCTCATTCGCGGACGTAGTAGAGGATGCGGTGGAGTCAGGAGATATGGATGAGAGAGAAGATCAGCACTTGCTCTTGGATGAGCTAGAGAACCATCACCTGAGCTTGAGTATGAGCACGACAATGATTATGAGTAGCAGACTGAGGAGTAGAGTCCAACCCAACCTTTTGCAGTTCTTGATAGTGCTCCGATGCTTCAGGAGTTATTGGTAATACTTTTGGCTAAATTGGATTGTGCTCCGACTAATGATATATTTCCAAGTACTTCATGCTCTCCTATCACAGTTGGTACTACACCTCCAGTTCAGGGGCCTTGTTTTGGATTTCAGATTCTAGGTTCTTCTTCATTGCCTTCTATTGTGCCTTTGAGATTTGTAGCTCTGCTAGTTTCTGCTAGTACTGCTATGTCAGTAGCTTAGTAGAAGAGCTTTGAGAGGTTTGTTCAATGGGCACCTCCAAAATTTGATGGTATAGCTAGAGGAAAGGCCTATGACTTTCTGATTGAGTGCCAAGACAGGTTTCAACCTCGATATTATAAAGGCACATAGAGTAGCTTACCCTTCATATTAATTTAAAGGGGTAGAAATAGAGGGGCGGAGATCGGATCTTTGTCGTAGACCTGCTGGTCCTCCTATGAAGAGTTGGGAGCAGTTTTCATATGTTTTTGTTGAGAGGTTCATGCCTTATAGCCTCCGCAATCAGTGTAGGGATAAGTTTGAAAGATTAGTTCAAGGCTCCCTATCCGTATTTGAGTGTGAGGCTCATTTCCATGAGTTGTATCGCTATGCTATGTCTAGTATTCCTACTAAGTTTGAGTGGATTCACAAGCTGGTGAAATGATTTGTTGGTTATCATTAGAAGGCTACAACCTCTCTTATGCTATCTAGCGGTACATTTTAGAGTATCATTAACCATATCAGGATGATATAGATCATTTGATATGCTAGATAGGGCGGGGCCAAGAGGTTCCATCGATAAGGTCTTTTTGGTAGTCATTCCTTCAGAGGTAGAGAGTATTCAGGTTTAGGCACCCATGGTTATCAAGGAAGACTAATTCAGTGCACAAATGGTATAGGTAGAGCCAAATCACGCCTGATTGGTTATAGTGGCTCTTTTGGCTCCGGTGGATGTATTAATACTTCTGGTTATCCTCCTCAAAGTCCCGGTCTTCGAGGCTGTTATGTGTGTGATGAGTTTGGGCATAAGGCCCAAGATTTCCCCCGGCATGCTCCTTCTATTAGATAGGCCCGGGACACCGACTGTTTGTTCTACTTTTTCTCTAGCCATTTGAGGTACTTCACAAGGTACTAGAGGTGGCACCAAGGGTACCAAGGGTGGAGGTTGAGGTGTCAATTGGTTGTTCGCAGGCTAGGGGTGACTATGAGATATGCTATGGTATACCAGGTAGATCTGAGGTAGAGGCCTCTGATTGTTATTACAAGTATTGTTCTAATTTGCCAACATCCTGCGTTAGTGTTATTCGATCCAAGGTCTACCTATTCTTATGTGTCGACCTATTTTCATGTGGGTAGTGATTATGTGTGTGAGCCTTTTACGGTGCTTATTACTATTTCTACACTAGTAGGTGAGTTCTTAGTGGTGGATTAGGTATATCAAGGGTGTTTGGTGAAATATTCGGGTAGAGAGACCCATGCATACTTGATTTTATTAGACATGCTTAATTTTGATGTGATATTAGGTATGGAATGGTTATCTACCTATCATGCTATATTAGATTGTTATGCAAAGAACGTAACCTTAGCTTATCCCGGTTTGCCAAGCTTAGTGTGGAAGGATAATCTAAGTTTGTATGCTAAGGGGGTTATATTCATGCTTGTCTTATGATGGATAAGGGTTGCTTGTTTTATTTGGCTCCTGTACGTGATCTCACTAAGTAGTAATCTCTTTTAGAAATTATGAGGGTGGTGAGAGAGTTTATTGATGTGTTTCTTATAGAATTGCTGGATGTTCCTCCTAACCATGATATTGATTTTGTGATTGATTTGCAGTCGGGCACCAAGCCTATCTCCATTCCTCTTTATCATAAAGGTCTTGGTACTAAAGTCAAACTAAGTACCACTTTCCATCCTCAAACTGATAGATAAGCCGAAAGAACAATTCAAACCTTGAAGCATATGTAAAGGACATGTGTGATTGATCTTAGAGGAAGTTGGGATGACCATTTGCCATTGATTGAGTTTGCTTAAAATAATAGTTACCACTTTAGAATCCAAATGGCTCCGTTTGAAGCCTTGTACGGGAGAAGATGTAGGTCTCCAGCGGGGTGGTTTGAAGTAGGTGAGATAACATTGATTAGTCTAGATTTGGTAATCTATACAATGGACAAACTAAGGCTCATAAGAAAAAGATTAAAAATAGCTCAAAGTCATCAAAAGTCCTATTCGGACACTAGGAAGAAAGAGGTTGAATTTGATGTGGATGATATGGTGTATTTGATGATTTCACCTATGAAAGGGGTAGTGCGATTTGGTAAGAAAGAGAAGTTGAGATCTAGATTTATAGGACCCTATAGGATATTGAAGCGCATTGGAAAAGTAGCATATGAGTTAGACTTTCCACTTGAGTTGGCTTTGGTTCAACCGGTATTTCACGTGTCAATGTTAAGGAAGTTTGTGGGTGATCCAAATTTTGTTGTACCAATGGAGAATGTAAGTATTGAAGAAAATTTGACTTATGAGGATTTCATGATTGATATTTTGGACCGGCAAGTGAAGAGGTTAAGAAATAAAGATGTTGCATTCATCAAAGTGTTATGGAGGAATCAACAAGTGGAGAGTGCTACATGGGAAGTGGAATCAGAAATGATGAAGCGATATCTGTATATCTTTCCTTTCACTCTAGCCTAAAGGTACTAAGTTGTTCATGATCAAATCGATTAAACTCCTACATTTCAGTTCCATATGTCGTTCATATGAATGCATGATTAATGAAAATGATTTTCTCAAAGACTATGTTTTATGTTAAGTAGGAAGTTTACATGTTCTCTGCATTTTTTCGAAGTGTCCTCATAATCATGTTGGGTTGTTAGTCCTTTTTCCATGTCCTTCCTATATTAGGTGAATATCATTTGAAGACAAATTTTCCCAAGGGGGAGATATTGTAACATCCCTCAAAATGCTCACAAGTGCCTTAAAAATGCCTTGGGAATAAGCTGCTCAAGTAATTCATTATCCTTAATCTTTTTGGAAAATTCGAGTTCGGAATATCGATCAGAAGGTCAAAACCTATGGGAAAATAGTTCTGGTGGATTTTTAGGATCCGTAAATCGAAACATAGATTTCTCAAGAAACTGCACAAAATAGAAAGGTCTGCAATAAGTCCACGTCGCAGACCTGGCAAGGGTTTTCTGGCCGATTTGGATTTTTAGTTAGGGAATTTTAGACTTTTTCTAAATTGTTAGATAATGAACCTAGACATTTTTAGGACCTAATTCAACTCTATAAATAAACCTAAATCTCTAATTCTATTCATTCTTCTATAATTCACCTACTCAAATATTTCTCTCTCTACAAAAGACTCTCAAGGACTCCATTGAAGACTTCAAGTAAATTCACTCAAGCTCTCCATCAAAACTCTCAAGTTCTTCCAAATTATTTGGTGTTCTCACTTAAGATATGTGGTTGTCACGACCCTAATTCAGGTATGATAGCACTCATCTCAACCCACCGAGATGAGTCAGCCTAATAACCAACGGAAAGTAAATGTGTAAGTAATTGAGATAAAGCAAGGTTTAACTTAGTCAAAAATAAATAAATAATCTCACAATCCCCCAAGACTGGTTGTCATGTGTACAAGCCACTAATACATTACCAAAGTACGAAAGAGAATACAGTCACAATGTCTTTGTCTCTAGAATAGGACTAAAACATAATAAAAGAGTAAGAGGTATCCGCTAGATGTAACAGCTACCTCAACACTCGAGATGATAGCCTCAGACGTGGTAGAGAACACTAAGAGATCAAGAAGGTCCGGGCTCACAACCTACACAAGTGTAGAAGCAAGGGGTGAGTACCAAACAACACGGTACTCAGCAAGTGGATAACTAAAACTAAGCAAAGCTCAATAAATACAAGTACTCCTATCCTCCCAACCGAACCTCCTTAACTACAACCTGTAAAATATCAGCCCAACTCTCCACTTGTACAATAATAACAGTAATACAGTCCACGAATACTCATCAATAGTTTCATCAATGAATCATATCAAGTCAAGTTCAGCATATACAGAGCAATAAAGGGGTAAACACGAATTCACAAATATCAACAAAATGCGATGAAATGCAATAAGATGATGTATGTCTGTCCTATCGGTACACATCCGCTGAATTACAGTCCGGAACCCATGGGGGACATTTCTGTCCATGTAACCTACAATGGAGCGTGTGGCCCATCTCCTCAATATATATATCCTGCCACGGAGCGTGTGGCTCGACCCCTTTATTTCATAATACCTGCCATGGAGCGTGTGGCCCGACCCTTTTGTTTTATATTATTTTCAGTCTCAACACAATATGTCAAAACCAATACAATCAATTTATGTTTATATAATTCACGATAATAACGTGACAACAACAATAATTTTTCCTATCTCACATCAACATAGTCATTTCACATGTCCAAAATCACAACATATGAATTCCACCAATATATGTCATTAGATCACTATTTTATACCCCTCATCTCCATTTTTAAGGTCAATCATACAGTTAATAACCCAGTCCAATTTTCATTACTCCCTAGTATATATGACACGGAAATATAAGCATCTATAAGCTTAAGCTGAAGTTTAGAAATTCACTTGCCTTAATTAATCAAGCAATTACTATGGTACTTGAGCCTTTCCTTTTCGTTGGGCCTCCAAATAAGTATAATCTAATCAAATCAATAACCACAATAAGATTTCAAAACTAACAACACCCATATTATTATATGTCTAGCCTAGACCCAAAAACTCACACAAATCTATAATGGCGTTCCTAATCTTGATGCCACTTAATGTGTCAACTCCCATATTTTTTGAATTTCAAGCCTAGGGTTAGGTTCTAATTTCCCCAATATCATAAATTTAATAGAATTCATAAAATATAATATACCTAATATTTAATTATCTACCTCAATATATCAAAACTCGGGAACTAACACATTTTATGTCATTGAAGTCAAATATGAAATTTTCTTTTCGATTATGTTCACTCATGATAAAGTAAACTCACATGTCAAATTTCAGCTCAAATGGACCGTTATTCGACCCCCAAATCAAATTTTTTTTATGAAGAACCCTAGGGTCATATTTTCTTATTTCAGCATTGTTTCTCCACCAATATACCCTAAAATTATATTCATAATCACATGAAAATTTAATGAAAAGGATGAGAATAATTACCTTGACGCTTTCGAATGAAAATCCTTATTTTTCTCTTCTCCTTTATTTTTCTTTTTTCCTTTCTTTTCTTTCTTCCTTCGTATTTTTTTTTCTCCACTGTTCGTCGCTCGTCGCTGTTCTTTCTTGCTTGTTACATCTGATGGCATTAAGCCATCAGATTACATGTATATAATTTTTATTTTATTTTATTTTTCTTTTCTTTTATTATTTTTTTTTCTTTTTCAAACTAATTATGTATTAAAATTAGAAACCCTACTAACTTATTTTAATAATATAAGAAAAGTGGTATAAGATATTAAATAAATTAAAACTTTAGCCCATTAATTAAATTAATTCTCTAAAATTATCTCTCAACTAATTAACCAAAGTTACCAAATAGTCCAAATAACCTATTAAAGTGTTTACGGAAAGGGTCTCATATGAAAGGAGGAGAACTCGTTCTAAAAATGACCTAACGGGTCATTACAGTGGGTATTGATTCATGCATCCTTTCATACATGATGTGCAATTAATTTCTCAAGTCTTCTATCAATTAAAGTACGGTATTTTTTTGGGTTTTATGATCTCTACTCCTATTGCATGAATTTTGATTCGAATTATGATTATGAGTCTATTTTGATATAAATTTATAGTTATTTCATTAAATTGAATAGTTTTTCCATGAATACTCCTATTTTGATTTGTAGGGTTTATGATATAAAATACGAGTATTTTCAATTATACTTCCTAATGATATTATCTATATAAAATATGTGTGGGCTGAAAGAAAATTTATGATCATGCATGTTTTCAAGTCAATTTCAAGATTTTTATGTCAATTGATCATGCATTCATGTCTTACCCTAATTTCAAATAAAAGCTATAATCATGAATCTCCAAGTATGAATTATGTCTATGTAAGTAAAATTGTAATGATGAAAGAACAATTCTCACATTACAAGTATGTTATGAAAATGGGCTACTCCATGATTTCAAACCTATGATCATGACTATGATATATGAAATTATGATTTCTATGCTATGTATGTATTCTGTGGGATTTGACTTAGCACCGAATGTTGACTTGAGGTGGGCTCCAA
The DNA here is from genome assembly GCF_947179165.1 of Solanum dulcamara. Classification (NCBI taxonomy): domain Eukaryota; kingdom Viridiplantae; phylum Streptophyta; class Magnoliopsida; order Solanales; family Solanaceae; genus Solanum; species Solanum dulcamara. The sequence continues at coordinate 45,103,847 of NC_077239.1, read as the reverse complement.
ATACGAGGTCCTTATATAAAGTTTCTTGTCTCATAACTAGATGCCACCATAAGATTGCTTTCATGGCCTAGCTAGTTGATCCACATATAGCATATGCATGACCCGCTTAGCGGGGTAGAGTCCACCTTGGCAAATAGATTTCCCTTTTTCTTTGTTGTATGGGGAGGCAACAGAATTCCATGTTATAGCTCTCATGGTCTTATTGTCGGTTATGGTTCTTATCCCACATATGTATGATCTCTTAGATATGCTATGATTTTAAATTATGCTTTTTAAATGCTTTGGTCAATATAGTTTTTCTCATGTATTTACTTACCCCATCTTATCATGTGATTTACTTGACCATTGCATTCCATGATTTACGTTGCATGTCATGCCCACATACTTAGTACATTCCAATGTACTAATGCATATTTTTTTGTCTACATTGTCTCATAATGTAGGGGTTGAGGTTGAAGATCACACTCATCTACATGGCTAGTTAAGCTTTCCTATCAAGCGGTTCTAGTGAGTCCTCATTTATCGGGGACAAGTTATCGAGTTATTCATTATTTCAAAAACTTTTTCTATGTTTCATATTGAGGGTGAGATAGGAACATGTCTTAGAACCCGCCCATATTCATGAGTAGAGGCATTTAGTTGGACAAATGTTTTGAGTTTATGTTATCATGTGCCGTTCTTAAATTTCTATTCATGATTTAGAGTCTCTTATGATGTTTTTGCTTTTGCTTTACCTTATGTATGTTTATAATATGTACAAGAGGCTTGGTTGGATCCCTTTGGAGATTCAATCGTCATTATATGACTAGGCCCTAGGTCGGGTCATGACAAAGTGGGAAGCATTAAATATGGACTTTGTTACTGATTTGTTTCATAATCATAGGCAATATGATTCTATTTAGGTAATTGCTGACATAATGACAAAGTTGGCTCATTTTATCCCAGTTAAGACTTCATACTCAGTCGAGGACTATGCTAGATTGTATATTCGATAATTGGCAAAGCTCCATGGTATTCCATTATCTATCATTTATGATTGAGGTACTTAATTCACATCTTAGTTTTGGAGATCTTTCCAAAAGGGTCTAGGTACCCAAGTGAAGCTTAGTATAACTTTTCATCCACAAATAGATAGTCAGACCGAATCTACCATTCAGACCCTAGAGAATATGTTGAGAGCATGTGTGATTGATTTTAAAGGAAATTGGGATGGCTATTTGTCATTAGTATAGTTTGCTTATAATAACAGTTATCACTCTAGCGGCCCATTTTGAGACTTTGTACGGTAGGTGGTGTAGATCCCCTATCAGATGGTTTGAGGTAGGTGAAGCTGCTTTGATTGGAATCGAGTTAGTATTTGAGGCTATGGATAAGGTTATACTCATTATAAAAAGATTAAAAATGGCCCAAAATCGACAAAAGTCCTATTTAGATGTGAGGAGAAAGGAGCTTGAATTTGAAGTTAATGACTGTGTTTGCTTGAAAATTTCACCCATGAAGGGTGTGAAGCATTTTGGTAAGAAAGAGAAGTTAAGTCCCCATTATATTGTCCCATATTAAATTTTGAGGTGAATTGGGAAAGTAGCTTATCAATTGGATTTATCTTTAGATTTGGCATCGGTGAATCCGAGGTTTCATGCGTCATTACTATGGAAGTTTGTTGGTGATCCTAGCTCTATTATGCCATTAGACAACATTGAGGTTAAGGAGGGTCATTCTTATGAAGAGGTTTTGGTTGAAATTTTGGACCAGCAAGTTAGAAAGTTGAGAAATAAAGAAGTAGTTCAGTTAAATTGTTATGGAGGAATTAAGAGGTTGAGAGTGCTATGTGGGAGGCCGAAGCCGATATGATCTCCCGATATACTCATCTCTTTTCTTTTGTTCCTAGTTGAGGTATATATCCCTTTTATGAACTAACCATCCCAAATTATGCATTTTATTTATTTTCATGGTTTCATATGCATTAATGTTCATGAAATGAGTTTTAAAGTAATATTTTTGCTTGAGATTAAATATTACATATTTTTATGCATTATCGAGATGTTTTGCATTCATGTTGGGTTGTTATGTTCCTTTCCTATTTTATTCATGTTATCTTGAGTCCCATTTGAGGATAAATATTCCCAAGTGGGAGATATTGTAAGACCCCAAAATTCGGAAAGTTAGATAATGAGGATCAAAACACAAAAATCTAGAAAAGCTGCAATTTTGGCACCAGATGATGACCATGGAGGCCCTCACAGGCCATGGTAAGCACCACGAGCTGTGAAGTCTTCCGTGCTGACCCCTCCCATAAAGCCTCAAATAGTGATCCAAAGGCTAGGACCACGACTGGACACCACAGGCCGTGGAACGCTTCATGAACCATGGTGAGTTCCATGGTGGTCATTCCTGCTGGGCCTGCACCACGCCAATGGTCCATGGATCGTGGTTCACTTTATGGATCATGAAGGGTCCCATGAAGGAAGTTCTGAAACTTACCCTGCAAACTCAAAGATTCAGATTCCATGTCCAACGTCACATACACCATCCCGGACTGTGGTGGGTTCCAACCCTAGTTAAATTAGGGATATTTTAGTCATTCCCTATTTTTAATTAATGTATGTGGACATTTTTGAGACTATATTCAGTATGAAAATATCCTAAATACTCCTTAATTTATTCTTTTCCCTAATTAATTCCCAATCAACTAAAAGACTTCTCTCGCAAGGCTCCTTTAAAGTCATCTTCTTCATCAAGATTTTGGCTAGGTTTTCTTCAAGAACAAGACTCCTTTTTCAATTCAAGGTCAAATTCAATCAAGGAATGTAGGGATTGATCCATGGGTCCCTTTCACCCATAGAATCCCAAGGTTTCTACTCAAAATCTCATGAATTTCAATTGAGTTTGTAACCCTAATTTGATGAATTGCATTGGGCTATTTAAATTATGTTTTAAATTATTATATATGATCATTATAAGTATGTTCTTATATGAATTACATGATTTCAAGTATGAATTATGATTTCCCATGCATGAAGCCTATTTTCAATAATGATATTATGGAGTATAATTATGAATCCAATGATTATAAGGTATTATCATGACTTTCATTCAAATTGTCTATGTTTATGAGTTTTACTCTAAATTTAAGTATGAATTATGATCATGAATTACAAGTATGTTCAAGATATGAATTTCATGCAAGTTATGATGTAAGGTGACTAAGGGCCCTATATGGTGACCTAGGACCAAACTATATGATTTATGCAAGTATTATTGTAATGATGAAAGGACAATTCTCACATTACAAGTATGTTATGAAATGAGCTATTCTATGAAGTATGCAGTTCATGAACAAGTTATGATACATGCTAAGTATATTTACTATTATATGTATTCCGTGGGATTTGACTTAGCACCGAGTGGACTTTGAGGTGGGGGCCCTACCAAAAGCCTTAGTAGCAACCTCAAGTATCTTAAACTACGTGCCACTATAGGTTTCTTTCATGGCTTAGCTAGTGGATCCATATATATAGCGTACGTTATGATCCGCCAAATGAGGTAAAGTCTACCTTGGCGAGTAGATTGCCATTTTTCCAGTGTTGGGGTAACATCGGGATTCCATGTTATAGCTCGCATGGTATTAATGTCGGTTATGGTTCCTATCCCACATATGTATGAGTTCATATGTATTTTCATGATTTCAACTATGCTTTCCAAAAGCTTCGATCATTATGATTCTCTCATGTCTTTACTTACATCATCTTATCAATTACTTTACGTGATCATTGCATCTCATTATTTACATTGCATGTTATGCCCTCATACTTAATATATTCAAAAGTACTAACACATAATTTTTGCCTACATTGTTTCATAATGTAGTTGTTGAGGATCAAATTCCCACGAGTGGCTAGTTGAGTTCTTACGACAAAGTCATGGTGAGTCCTCATCTATTGAGGAAGGACTATGAGTTATTTATTTTCAATAGATATTAATTTCTTTGCTTGAGTGTGAGATAGGGACATGTCTTAGCCCCCGCCCATGTTTATGTAGTAGAGGCATTGTTGGACCTATGTCACGGAGTCTATGTAGTCAAGCTACTCTTCTTTCTATGATCATGTTTTGGCTCTTATTATATTACTTTTCTGTGCTTACTTTACCTTATGAATGTTTAACAATATGTCAAGAGTCTTGGTTTTGTCCCTTTGGGATTTTGATCATCGTATTATGATTAGGCCCTAGGTCGGGTAGTGACGTCAACATTCTTGATTGGTAGGTGCATAAATTCAGAACCAAAGAGGTCAACAAGTGGAACCTACAGTCCGTAGAAATGTCTATGGGTGGTAGGTGTCCATTTGATGGTCACCTCAACATTTAGAGAAAATTGGAGTCTTTTCAACCCATCTATGAGTAGCTTTTATATGTCATAGGAGTTTCTACAGATTGTAGATGAGGCTCGTAGGTGGGGGATCAGATACCCTAAAATTCTAAGTTGCAGGATCCCACCTACGAGTTAGAAGGATGGTCTATAGACATTCATATGGGCCGTAGGAAGGGCTCCGTAAACTTTCCCTTTAGAGGAGCTTCTAAAACACCTCCCACGAGTTAGAAGGACAATCTGTCAATATATCTACGACTCGTAGAAACTTAGTTATAGACCCACCTACCCAAATTCCAGTAGGTCCTTAATTTGGACCAGGGTTCCAACGAATGGCCTTCTATGGCCCGTAAGAGTACCTACATTCTGTAGGTAGGCTCCTGTAGCGACCCAGTCCCAGTTTTAATAAGAGTTAGGGTTGTTTTTTCCATCTATACCAAACTAAACCCAAGCCATTTGGGGACTAAAATTAGTCCCTTATCAGTACTCAATCTGTTTTCCTCTCATTAACAGTGAGAACTTTTGAGAAAAAGGAATTAAGAGAAGAAGAAGAGCTAGGGTTCAAGGTTTTCATGCAAAGTCTTTGATTTTTGATGAGTTAATCTTTGTTCCATGTATGTAAGGGTATTCAAACATTGGAATAAGTTCGTTCTTGTACCCTACATGTTCATAAAGTCAATTGAGTCATGATGTTCGAGTTTCTAATCCTAAAAAAATGACTATTGATGTATTTACGTATTCCTTTATTGAGTTCTAGTATATATATTATATTATACTTGCTAGATCAATGTTTTAGGTTATAGATTAATGTTTTTATCCACATAAACACTCATTGATGTTTGCATTATATATTTTATGCATTGTTGATGTAAATATAATGATGATTTACCCATGTTAAATAAATGATGAGTTTATTACAATATCAAGTTAAAAGAGTGTTTTGATGTCTATTTGTAAGCATGAGTTATAATACATTTTCAATGTTATATTTTGAGAAGTCGATATATATTTTGAATGCGCTTGATGAGATGAACGTTATCTATGTGTAAAAGAAGAAATGATGATCAAAGAACTTGATGTAACTTGATGAGAAGTCCGAAGAAACTAGTTGAGATATGTTTTGAGTATTTCACTCACTTTATCTATAAATATAAATGAGCATACTAATGTTTTGGTACTAGTATTAAGCATCGACTTGGGCAAGAAGTTAAATAACTCAATCCCCATAAACTATGTAGCCAGCGTAGGATTGGATCATGTCGTTCATTTGGGCGATTACTCATTGTCCCAAAATATGACTTTTATATGGATCCAGAGCTGATGTGACCTCCCTTTCCCTAAAAAAGTATGGTACGGATGTGATAACAACATAGCTTGGTTTTATCATTACTATCTCACAAGTAATGGTTCTCGGTTAGAGAAACTCCCTAAGAAGTAAAGTATTATATTTTTTTATTATATTGAGCTGCATTTATCATTGGATACCTTCTTAAAGCATTGTTTCATTACATTGCATGTTGTATTGAGTTGATCTATCTTTAGACTTGAGTTCCTTGAGTTGAGTATCTTGATATAATTTCTGTATTATCATTTTACATACTAGTACATTCTATGGACTGATGCCATTCGACCTGCATCATTTTATGATTCAAATACATGTATTAGAGATCATCTACAGGCGCACTGTTGAGGATCTTCCTTTTTGAGCTTTTTGGTGAGACCTCTTTACATTTAGAGAAGCTCCTTCATTATTAGTCTTATGTCATTTTCTTATTTAATAAAGGTAGCCGTGGGCTTGTCTCGACAACTTTTTTGTAGTTAGTAGAGGCTTCATAGACTGAGTAGAGTAGAGTCATGTTGAGTCATTTGAAGTCTGTTTAAAACTATGACTTTTTTTATTGAAGTCATGATATTTGATTATATTAAATGAGTAATTTATGTTATTCTAGAGTTTGATGTGAATGTTATGTGATTTCCCGCTTGATGTTACTCTTTTATTAAATTTGGGCCTTTTAGTGAGTGAGTTATCCACATTAAGGATGTAGGATAGGGGAATGAAAAACTTAGTATCCGAGCCCTGAATTCAAGTGTCTTATGGTATCTATAAAGCCAAATCTAGTAGATTGTTTCTCGTTAGTGTGAAGCGTGTCACATCTATAATATAGAGGCTACACAACTTTAGAAATTGTTTCACTTCTTTCTTACTCTAGTTTGTGCTATAGAGTTTAAATCTATTAAATCTCCTTCTAATTCATGCATTTTATGATTTCAGATCATGACTTTGAAGAGAACCTTGAATCGAAGGAATGATGTTGAGGAAGAGATTTTAATACCATCCAGTGTAAAGACTTTGAACCAAGCCCAAGCTGCTAAAAGAGAACGTGGTTGAGGATGGGACTTAGAAAGTTCCAATGACTACACAACCCATAATGACTTAAAAGGCTGAGTTTAGGGGATGGCTGCACAAACTGGTCATCAAAATACCCTAGTCCTATTGTCTAGTTCCCAAGATCCATCTATTGTGAATAAAATTTGAATTTCTGAGAATAAACCCACCAGTATTCTTTGGATTCAAGGTTGAGGAAGATTCTCAAAACTTCATTGATGATATGTGAAAAATCTTAAAAGCTATGCATGACACCGAGGTAGAAAGAGTTAAACTTTTCTACAATGAGCTAAAAGACATTGTCAATGTATGGTATAACCAATGGGAGGAAAGTAGAGATGAGGGTATGGAACTTGCAGTCTGGGATGACTTTGAGAATGCATTCCTAGACCACTTCTTTCCACAAGAATTGAGAAAGGTGAAGGTAGAAGAGTTCGTGAACTTGAAGAAGGAAGAGATGATAATTAAGGAGTATGGCCTCGAATTCATTTATTTATCTACGTATGCTCTGGATATAGTTCTCAATGCGAGATCTAAGATGACGAAGTTTATTTCAGGTTTGGATAGGCATATAATGAAAAAGTATCAGACAGCCTTATTGATCTCTGACATAAATGCCTCCATACTGATGGTGTATGCCCAACAAGTTATTGATAGTAAGAACAAGGATAGAGAGGAACATCAGAGAAAGAAGGCTAAATCTACAGGCCATGAGCCAAACTACCAGAAGGGTGGTAATGAAAATCTCTCTTTCTTTAAGAAGATGACCTCTAACTATTCACTGTCAGTAGTGAGTGCACCTACGCCTAATTCAAGGAGTGATCAAAGGTCACAAGATGTTAGAGCACATGGTTCTTAGTCCTAAGAAAGTCTGGCCAAGATCTTACATGGGAATCGCCTTGTGGAAAGTGTGGAATGCTCCATCTAGGAGAGTTTCGTGTAGGTAGTAATGGTTGTTACAAGTATGGCCAGATAGGTCACTGCCAAAGAGATTGTCTGTTTGAGAGATGGAGTGATTGGGGAAACAGAGCCAGATCTTCTTCGGCACTGCCAAACAGAAGTAATCAGAGGTGTGCTATTTTAGGAATAGGCGGAGGTCTAAATCATTAGTATTCCATGGCTAATCCCAAGTTAACTCACCAGATATTGTCACTAGTATGCTTTGAGTCTTTTCCCATGATATCTATGCTTTACTTGATCCAGCTGCTACTTTATCTTTTGTGACTGTTTATGTAGCTGTTAAGTCTGAGATTCTTCTTGAATTACTCTTAGAACCATTTAGTCTTTCTACTCTTGTTGGTGAGTCCATTCTATATAAGAGAGTTTATCATGATTGTATGTTCTTTGTCTTTCATAAAGACACTTCTGCAAACTTGAGCTAGATATGGTTGACTTTGATGTCATTTTTTGCACTGACTAGCTTTTATGCTTGTTATGCCTCGGTTGATTGTAGAACGTAAATTCTCAAGTTTCAGCTTCCTGATGTGCTAGTTATAGTGGGAAGGTAGTCCATCCATGCCTAATGGTCTATTCGTTTCATTCATTAAGGCTACAAAGTTAGTTTCCAAGCGGTGTATCTACCACAATGTTTGAGTCATAGCTGACATTGTGGAGACACCATCCCTTCAATCATTCCAGTCGTAAATGAGTTTTCAAAAGTCTTTTTTGAGGATTTACATGGAGTCCCTCCTAATATGGAAATAGACTTCAGAATATATGTTTTTTCTAATACTCTGTCTATTTCTACTTGTAGTATTTCTATTACATGTTGGATCTTTTATTCTATAGACCATGAGGCTATAGGACTTGTATTACACCTTCTCTTTTATACCATCTTTCTTCTATTTCTCTCTCTAAAGCTCCAGGTAGTTTATGCAATAACCGATAGCCGATAAAGACACATCAAATCCGTTAATAGTTGTCACTTTGCCTAAAAGTGAAGATGATGGATCTTCTTTCTCACGAAGAAGATTACCTAAATCTTTTCAAAAAGACAGTTTCAGAAAGAATATGGCTCTGAAAAACAAAAAAATGACAAAATCGAAGCCTTAATTAAGCAGACTTTGGAACAATTCTTTAGAGATCAAGGACAAGATAAGCATGTTGTTAGCAAAGAAAGTTCAAATACAGAAATGATAAACTGGTTTCAAACTCAAATGAAGATACCAACACCAGTTCAATCAAAGCTTCAAGTTCTAATGAAGAACATGAAAGTGATAATTATCAAGACGTTCAAGATCCGTATGAAGAGGATGATTCATGCATGAATTTCGACTCTATTGCCTTTCATAACTTAGATACTTAAGTTCTAGATAAGTTTGGAATTCAAAAGATGACTATGATGTACGAAGATAAGATAGAGATACTGAAGAGATAAGATGCTTGTGATTACAGACCAATAATATAAAAAGCAGTATTTAGCGTGCCATGTGGGTATGCCCACAAATATCTTGTAAGTACTGTCACTTTATCACTACCCTCCAAGGGAAAAACTACTGACAAGCACACATGTGTTAGTAAGTCAAAAAAAATGAATTAATAATGCATGTCACGATGGGGCCAACTGAGCATCCGACACGCATTATTAAAGAAATCTTATTAGGTTGTTGGCCATTAATAATTGGGCCACATACCGTGTCTTAAACCTTTTGTTTCTATCTCTAATGTCTATATAAGAGATAGTTGTGTGAGTTAGAAAGACAGATTTGGAAAAAATAGAAAGAACACTTAGAAGAAAAATAAGCCTCAAAAATCCTCAACATATTTTCCTTCCCTTCATGTACAATAATCCTATCCCTCCACCAACCATCCCTGGCTTGTACTAAAGTTTGAGAAATAACAAGTGTGTCTGCATAAAGTTTTCAACTTCTTTGCAAAGTTCTTCGGGGTTCCCAAAAGGAAAACCTCTCTCTGTCGATTCATGTAAGTTTTATGATGTTTTATCCCTAAAACCCCCTTAAAAATATGTTTAGTATGTTATTACTTTATAATTTTCATATGTAAATTGTTGTACCATCATAACTGTTTACCATTAGTATATGGTTTGCTTCTGAACTTTTTAATAACAACGATGGATTAACCTGTAAATCCTAGGACTCCTGGCATTGAAAGTCCGCCATGAGCAAAGGACATATTTGTTGCCAGAAATATATTCGGGGTGTATTTAAAAAAGAAATTATTAAGAACATAGGTTCAGAGGGAGAGTTGAACAAGATAATTTTTTTTAAAAAAAGAGTAAAAATGGGGATATTCGGGATTTACGTACTAAACAAGCATGATGAAACTAAAACGAGAGAGGGAGTACTAAGTATGATTTACAACATATTTGAACAAAAAAGTAAATCATATTTTAATCACATCAGTTTATCTAAATTATTTTAATTTGATTTTTATCTAAATCATTTTAATTTCGGGGTGTGGTTAAAAAAGAAATTATTAAGAACATAGGTTCAGAAGGAGAGATGAATAGGGTAATTTAAAAAAAATATATATTGTATCAGTTAGTTTTAAGTTGTAATCTATTCATGTCTAGTTTACACATAATTTTATTACAACCCCAATGTATTTATATCGGAGTATAAATTATATTTCTACATAACATTATTCCATCTCTCTCTCTCTCTCTCTCTCTATATATATATATATATATATATATATATAAAGTTAAACATAGATAAGGTGATGTGACACCTCTTTATGAATACCATTCCCAGTTATCTTTTTTATCTTCTTTTTTTCGAAAAGATTTTTCCCACTTTTGTTCATGATCTACTAAGTAAATGGACTAATATAAACCTCATAAAATAAGTATATCAAATCCACCAAACAGTAATGAAGATTGTCTTTATAACAGACCTTTGCAATAAACTCCAATTCTACCATTTTCCCGAAATCCCACGTAGGAGCAACATAATGATAATTACCTTATTGATAATTAAATTCCAATTCATGCCTTATGTAGCGGTATTGATGCATTACTTAAATTTTGCATATTGCAAGTGCTATATATATTTTCATTTACTTCATTTTAAAAATTCAAAAGAATTAAATATTTTGATTCTTTATTATCCATTGTCCTTAAGTTATAATATTTTATGCTAATTAAAAGAGGACAAAACTCTTCCACCCCCTCACCAATCGACTACTTATTGTAGTAGCATATTCATTAAATTTTGCTTTCAACTGCAAATCCCAAAAGTCAAAATTAAATTAGGAAAAACAAAAATCTTACCTTATTTCTCAATGAAGCATACAATCAACAGAATATAAGTATAATATTTCGATAGTTGTCACTTCTTTCCGCAGAAAAGAAATTCATTCTTTCCATTTTTAACGATACTTTTATAACAATTGATTCTTATATAATTCTAGAGATAATTTCAAATATATACAATAAAGTAATTAGTTTACAACAAATATAGTCATGTTTTTATTTGTACATAAAATTGTCAAAAGTTATAGAAAATATATACTGATTATCCAATGTAATTTGTCAAAAGTCTTAGAAAGTATACACTACCTATATAATATAGCTTACCTATTCATGAGCTATACCATGCCTATATATTATGACACACTCAAAAAGTTGAATATAGCTTAACTGTACATGAAGTATACATTGACTATTCAATCTCGATCAACTTAAAATCACCTCCAAACAATCCCAAATTTAGATATGAAATTCTCTTGATGTTTCGAGTTTTTTAATATATAATTCACTTGAAATGATTCACGTTTGTGATACGTCAAATTTTTAAATCAATCAAGATTTGAAACTATAATTGTTGATTGATCATGGAAGAAGGAAGAAAGACTAAAAGCAATAAAGAGAAGGAGGAAGGAGGAGCAGGAGAAAGAAAGGAAGAAGAAGTCATTAATAGCGAAAGCGGGAAGAAGAAGAACTATTTTTTATAATTTTTTTGTTAATATAAAATTGTAAATACTAAAAATCGACAAGAATTATTTGAAACTACAAGCAAACATACAAATATATAAGGAGTTCTACGATGTTCAATCTGAAAACAAATTAATTAGAAAATGATAAGCATACATATGCGCGAGATTGAACCTCATTGCACACAAACTCTAAAAAAACTGGTAAACATTTTTGTCACGATCTCCGATCCGCCGTGACTGGCACCCACACTAACTCTCTGATGGGAGAACCATTTCAACAGCCCAACAATCAACAAACGCAGTAGATAAACAAGATAAAGATGCAGAAACAATCTTAATTAAAGATATAAGCTTGAGTCCCCATAAACTCAGGAAAGTCTAGTCAACAAACTTAAACATGCGGGAAAAAATATCCTAGAAACTGAAAGTCAACCATACCAAAACTCTAAAGAACTAACAAGTCTAGAAAGCGAGTACAATTCCCACAAGAAAGTCATTAAAGAAATAACCAGTGTCTGAACATCTAAGTCCCGAAAGAAGGACTAGAAATAATAGAGAATTCATGGCAGCCTGAAAGAATTAGCTCACCCTTGAATTCAAATAACTTTTCACTCTTCTAAGCAAGGTCTCTCCGCAGGCGGCTGAATATGCCCTGTACTCAATAAAGACAGAACAAGTGTAGTATCAGTACACAAAATGAATGGTGTACTGGTAGGATCACGCGGTTAGCCAGTAAGCGAGTCATGGACAAGTAAACCCGACATAGTAAGCATATATATATAGAATAACTTAACCATTTTCATCTCAATCAGTACCCAACAAGATCACAGTTCATCAATCCCAAGATCATATAATTTTACATAAGGGTCCTCTCATGGGACCTGCAAACACTTAATTTGTGTCAGAACATGACACTCAATCCAACATTTGTGTCGAAATGTGACACCCGATCCAAGTGTGTGTCGGAATATGATACTTGATCCAATCTATGTGTCAGGATGTGACATCCGATCCAAACATACAAATTTGCCACAATTAGATTCAGTAGTCAATATTATGTCACCAAGAACAGGTTCATCACAAAATATGCCATTAAGTGATCATTTCACATAATTTCTAGCATACTTTCTTATTCATATACACATATGCATAAAATGAAGTAATTTAGAAAGTACATGAAACCCATACAGGAAAAAAACCCATCACCTACCTCGAATTCGAGCTTCAACAACTCTATGATGCAAGGGCTTTCCCTTTCCAGATTCATTCAGCTTGTTCTTGGTCTAAAAAAGTAAATACATATAAAGGCTCAACAAAATGGACTAACTAACATGAATAATAACACAATTATAATAACACAATTATCATCCTAACTCCCATTCTAGGGCTACTTTCCACCTTTTGTTTTCAAGCTAAAACCCCCCCTCAAGATCACCCACCATAGATTATGGGTTCTAGGAATCAACTTACAAGTTTAGGGAGTCGATCACTTAACTTTGGCACAAATTGGGGTGGAAACTAGTAGAAAATCACCCTAGGTCATTTTTGGTATTTCAAGAATGAAGTGAAAATGAAATAAACCGTTCTGGGGTTTTTTTCATCCTACTCTGGTGGAACTAATCTCGCTTGGGAGGGATAGGTGGAGACAGAGAGCTCGTAAAGAGTCTCAAAGTCTTCTCTTTCACAACATACTCTCTCTCCAAGACATCTTAAATTATACCCTTCATACCAAGTCTAATTTTGGAAGTTTTACTCAGCCGATTGTGATTCTGTGAAGCCGTAAATACTTTACACCATCTTGGCTATCACTAATTAAATCAAATAGCCTATTCAATCCCCCAACTATCACCAGGTCATCCTAGACTTTGCCTGACTTAGAATCATCCAAGTCTGGTCATCTTCTGGTCCAATTTTCTTTTCCCTTGATCTATCCATAACGACGGGGAAAGATCATTACAATAGATACGAATTTATCCATCACTCATCCCTGAATGACTTACTAGAGAAAATAAGGCTAAAGTAGAGATAAAGTAGTACCTTCTTCAACGAACAGTTGAGAATACTTGTCTCGCATGTCCTTCTCAGTCTCCCAAATAGCCTCCTCTACCAAACGATGCTTCCATTACACCTTTACCATGTTGATCTGTTTAGTCTTCAACTTCTGACATCGCGATTAAGAATTGCAACTGGCTCTTCCTCGTACTGAAGATCCTTGTCTGATAAAAAATGAGTCCCATTTAATGATGTAATCCCCATCTCCATGATAATTTTTCAGCATCGACACATGGACTACCAGATGTACTCTAGACAAGCTAATTGGTAAGGCCAATCTGTACGCCACTGGTCCTACACAATTAAGAATTTCAAAAGGGACAATATAGCAAGGATTGAGCTTGACCTTCTTACTGAACCTTATTACCTCCTTAATGGGTGACACTTTTAAGATTACTTACTCGCCTGCCTGGAATGATAGTGCCTATTATAACCCCCGAGTAGGCAAGCCAAACCCAAGACAAGCGAAAAATAATTCTCAATCTAATTAACTAACTGACACTAGACCAAACCCCAAACTTGGTGTCACCTATACAGGAGCTACTAAGTACAAAGACTGAAAATATAAGTAAATATAAAATGCAGAACTGACTGTCAAAAATACAAAATATAAGTCATAGCAAAGGAGGGAATGTAGCAAGTCTCTAAATGCTAGGAGCTCACCAAAATTGAGATCTGGCTCATTTATGGATGATCAGGCGCGCTGAGGGTGGCTTGAACTGAGAGCTGTATCAAAAAGATGCAGAAGTGAGTATGAGTATCAAAATATGGGGTACTCAGTAGGCATCATAGGCCAATCGATCTCAGAAAGAATAAATATATGATAAGTAGTATAATTATACTAATAACAATGAGAGAGGAGCACAAACTACAAATACGGGGAAAAAGGGCATGGGAATATTCATATGGTAGTCAAGTAAGTCCGACCAATCATTTAAGCACATTAATAATCCCAATTGATAAAACACTGAAAGGATACACAAAGGTAAATTTGTAGTTAAGGCTTAATATGCTCCAAAAGTATCATGAAGAGCCCAGAATTCACTTCTCGAGCTTCCCAATAGTAGTAGTAATAATAGTAACTCGAATATGTATCATGGAACGCTCGAAATTCACACCTCGAGTTTCTCAATAATAATAATAATACAACTCGAATATGTATCATAGGCCGACCGAAATTCACACCTTGAGCTTTTCAATAATAATAGTAATAATAATAACTCACAACATGTAGCAACGGGTCACCCGGAATTTATGCCTTGAGCTTCTCAATAAGAAATGTCATAATTAAAATATCGTTGGTATTTCCTTCAAATCATTTTACTTATCCATCAATTAAAATCTTGATATCACCATTTTATTCTTTAAAAAGGGGTTTTAACACCGGTGAGACAATTCAAATAAAGTAGTATGTCAAAATAACATATCACTCGAGATGAGTAAAAATTTCACAAAAGATGCCAAGTCACTAACTTGATATTCCGGTATATTGAAAACACGACCTCGGGCATAATATTTCAATTTAAAAAATAAGCAAGATTTATGCACACACAAAAATCACATCAAACGATGACCAAAACCAAGAAAGTCAAGCAACCGGCATCCTATGTTCAAATCAGCTGGGAGAAAGATATAAGGATTCTAATTGATGCAAACAAGTCAGGATATCACCTAGGCTAATGATCCAACAACTAAAACCCCAAATTACTCACTATCGATAGTCATCGACTCCTGATTGTTCAATGGATATCAACACAAAAATCAACAACCTAATCATGCATTACTACTCAAAATATATCAATTCTAACAAATCCAAGTTTAACAAGAGTAAACAATAACCTACCACAAAGTCGAAACCGCACCCAAACCTCTAAATTTGAGTCTTTCCCTTATCGGCCACCTCCAAATGATGCCACTCTATCAAATTATCAAAGAACACATCAAAATGAGGCCAATGATATCTATATTGCTATAATAAAAAGCGGAACTAAAATCGGATCAAAATTTAATATTTGAACCCATACACGAAATTGAAAAACCAACTCCGTCATAAGGTGTCAAATAGCTCAAGGAACTTATGCTCCAAAAATGGGTATATTTCTAGCACCAGAAGAGCTCAAATAATCCCACCAGATTTAAGCCTTAGAATAGTCAAACATGCAAGGAAAAGGGCAATGTACCTCAAAGGAAGCCTTTGCTCCTAATTATGAACGTACCAATGATTACCCCTCAAAAATCTACATAATTTATCACTTTGAATCACCCAAATATAGAGAGAAAAATCAAGGTTGGAAGTTTGGTCTCAAATCTGAAAGAGAATCCAAAAATAGGTCTCTGATGTCGCTTTAAAGAGCCCCCGGTGTTCGTTTAAGCGACCACCTCAGAGAGGCGGGGGTCGCTTTAGTGACAACAAGTTGCTTAATCGACAGTTCGCTTTAGCGACACCAACCCTGCAGCCTGATCGCTTTAGCGACCTCCTGGTTGCTTTAGTGACACTCTCTTTAGCGATCAAGAGTCACTTTAGCAATGGCACCAGGTGCTGCTGGTGCAAATTTGAGCTTGCCATGCCAAATTCTCTGATGGGGTGTTCTGAATTCGTTCGTAGCCCCATACGCGCAAATGAATATCCTACCTAACTGGAAATGGCATTGTAGACTCAATGGAATGGACAGATTTTCCAACGGAGGTTGTTTCGATAGAATGTTGACCCAATCAAAGAATTTTTTAAAAAAACACTTAAAATGTACAACCAGCCAAAAAGTCACTCTGATCACCTTGGGAACCAAACCAAAGTTCATTCTAGATCAAACTTGGCATTCTGGAGCTAACCTCACTGACGGAATTTTCATTCGAGCATGTTTACTCAAAATGTTGATCGAAGTCAAACTTTAAAGTTAAAATGGAAAAACCACCTAAATTCAAAATGAAGACTCTAAACAACCTTCCTCTAGACCGAAATGGGCCTTTCGGAACTGATGGAACCATCGAAATTCTCATATGACGCTCAAATCTCCGAAAGTTGAGTAAAGTCAACTCTTTCATACTTTAAGCCTCTAAAATGATCAAACCACCTCAAAAACCAACCGAACACCTTGGAGAGAATGCCACCCATCCGAACCTCACATAAGTGCTATAAAAAGCTACAGGAACAGGGTAAAATGGTAAGAACATTCAAAAGCACGAAAATAGCCTTAGAGGTCATTACAACATCCACTACTAAATGGAATTTTGTCCTCGAAAGTTAAGGGAGAAAGGTACCTGGTGCCTCAAAAAGGTGAGGATATCAGGTCCGCATGTCCTACTCGGTCTCCCAAGTAGCCTCCTTGCTCGGACAATGCCTCCTCTGGACTTTTACAGATGGAATATCCTTAGACCTTAACTTCCTAACCTTCCTATCCAAAATAGCTATAGGCTCCTACTCAAAGGCCAAAGACTTATCAAACTAAACTGAATCCCACTAAAGCATCTGAGACTCATCTAGAATGTACTGCTGCAACATAGAAACATGGAATACAGGGTGAACACCTAATAGTGCTGGGGAAAAGGCCAAATTATAAGCTACATCCCCTTCCCGCCTCAAGATCTCAAAAGGGCCAATAAAACTAGGGATAAGCTTAACCCTTCTTCCAAATCTCATCACGCCCTTCATGGACAACACTCGCAAGAATACCTAGTCTCTAACCATGAACTTCAAAGGTCGTACCCTTTGATCAGCATAACTTTTCTGCCTACTCTGGGCAGTACAGAGCCTCTCCTGAATCATATGAACTTTGTCCACTGACTCATGCAGCAAATTGATGCCCAAGTCCTAACCTCAAAGGCATCAAACCAGTCCACTGGGAATGACATCTCTTACCATATAATACCTCAAAATGTGCAATCTCGATACTCGAATGGTAGATAATATTATATGCAAAACTCTGCCAAAGCCAAGGACTGAT
Organism: Solanum dulcamara; assembly: GCF_947179165.1. Classification (NCBI taxonomy): domain Eukaryota; kingdom Viridiplantae; phylum Streptophyta; class Magnoliopsida; order Solanales; family Solanaceae; genus Solanum; species Solanum dulcamara. Next base: position 45,086,209 of record NC_077239.1, on the reverse strand, counting down.
CCTATTGACCCCCAAAATAAATAACACAAGCCCGTAGCAAGTCCTCTAAGACCTGAATAGTCCTCTCCGACTAACCATCAGTCTGGGGATAAAAGGTTGTGCTAAGCTCGACTCGGCTACCCAACTCCTTTTGTATCGACCCCTATAAATGCAAAGTGAACTGAGTACCACTATCTAAATTGATAGAAACTCGCACCCCATGCAATCTGATCACCTCTCAGATGTAAATCTAAGCTAACTACTTTGAAGTGTACATAGTTTGGAATGGTAAGAAATAAGAAGACTTGATCAATCGATCTATGATAAACCATATAAAATCAAAACCTTGGAAGGCATATGGTAAACCTACTACAAAGACCATAGCTATCCGCTTTTATTTCTACTCGAGAATGGGTAGCTGCTGGGTCAAACCACTTAGCCTTTGATGCTCAAACTTGACGTACTGACAGTTCAAGCATCTAGCCACAAAGGCTACAATATCCCACTTCATCCCACACCACCAGTAATGCTACTATAGGTCAAGATACATCTTCGCCGCTCCAGGATGAATGGAATATCTGGAATAATAGGCCTCCTCAAGGATGAGCCTGACTAGATCTCCAACTCCAGGAACACATATATGACTCTTAATCCTCAAGATGCCCTCCGGATCTAAGGTCGCCTTCCTAGCCTCCCCACTGAATACCTTATCACGAATTACACTCAGTTGTGGGTCCTCAAACTATTGTGCCAGAATCTGCTCCATCAAGAAAGACTTAGCCTCTACACAAGCAAGTACCCTTCCCAGCTCAGAAATATCTAGGCAGACCATTTGGTTAGCTAAGGACTGAATGTCTAAAGCTAGAGGCCGCTCCTCAACTGATAAGAATGCACAACTCCTATATTCACCGCCTTCCAACTCAAAGTATCTGCTACTATATTTGCCTTGCCCGTGTGATAGAGAATGGTGACATCGTAGTCCTTCAGCAACTCCAACCACCTATGCTATCTCAAATTAAGGTCCATCTAGCTGAATATGTATTGAAGACTACAGTGGTCTATGTAAATCTCACAATGGGCTCTATACAAGTAATGCCTCTAAATATTCAATGCGAAGACTACTGGCACCAAGTCTAAATCATGAGTGGTGTAATTTTGCTCATTTACCTTTAGCTACCTAGAAACATGTGCGATAACTCTACCTTGCTATATCAGAATACAACCCAAGCCAACACCTAAAGTATTATAATATACTATAAATCCCTGGCCCTCAATAAGAAGAGTAAGGATCAGTGCTAAAGTCAACAAGGCTTTGAGATTTAGAAAGCTCACCTCACACTCGTCAGACTACTAGAAATGAACATTCTTCTAAGTCAATCTGGTCAAAGGTGCTGCAATAGAAGAGAATCCCTCTACAAACCGTTTGTAATACCTTACCAACCCAACAAAACTGTGAACCTCGGTAGTAGAAGTGGGTCTAGCCCAATTATAAACTGCCTTTATCTTCGGAAGATCTACCATACCACCGAAACAGAATCAATAGAAAGAGTGACAGCACTAGTGGCACAGACATAAGTAAGATAGGCTAGACACCCTTTCCTCACTAACTACTAATCCCTAAGGAAGGAAATCACACCACATGACACATGACTAACTACACCTTCCCATATGACTAGAAGAATAACAGGCATACACCAAGTGACGGTCTTGGAAAAGTAATCCAAAACCGCATGATGAGTAGACAACCAATCTATGCCTAGAATCAAGTCAAAGTCTACCATATCTAGCAAAATCAGGTCCGCTCTAGTATCATACCCCATAGTCACCACATAGGATCGATACACTCGATCCACTAATAAAGAATCACCTACGGGGGTAGCTACACATATAGACATAAGAAATAGCTCACATAAAACATCCCATCGAGTAGCATAACGAGAAGACATATACGAGTATGTGGAGCCTGGATCAAATAAAGCATAGGTAGGCTTATGATAGATGGAGATCATACCTGTGATGACGACATCCTATGTCTCCGCCTTCGGCCTACCCAAAAAAGCATACATGTGGCTGCGTCCACCTCTGCCACCTGTCTGGCCTACCTAGGACCACCTTAGTACCCTAAGACTCACCTCTAGCACCCTGTACACTCTCTCTAGACAGCTGAACTAAGGCCCCTATAGGCCTGAACCTGCTGACCCTGTTGCATCTGGTATCTGTGATGTCTAATAGTAGGAAACTTCCTGGGAAAATGGTCTATCATACTATACTCATAGTATGACCCTCTGAATGAACCCTCTGTGATGTCTCAGCTGAACTTGAATGGCCACCATAACTTGAATACCTGAAAGTCTAACCCCAAGAAGACTGACTCGAAGTTTGGCCACTTTGAATGCTAGTACCTACTGATCCACCATCAGTAAGCTATAAGGCTGCCTGAACTAGTCTACTGGGTGTATACTACTGGGGATGACCTCTGACAAAAGAACCCCTACCATATTATTAGTGTCTACTGAAATTGCCCTTGAGGCGAGGCCTCTTGTTGCTGCCTTCATAGGCCTCACAATGTATAGCCTCAATAGTACGGATATGATCTACTATCAGTAATAATGAACAGCACGATGTAACCATGTGATCTGTAGACAACCTAAAAAAAATAGATAGCCCTCAGAAAAACTGGCGTATTTGCTCCTTCTCTATTGGCATACTCATGGTAGCATGCCTAGAGAGCTCATAGAACTGAGACTTATACTCTGTGACCGTCATCGATCCTTGTACCAGTAATGTGAACTTGTCTCTCAACCTTTCCCTCAAACTGCGGGGTATATACTTCTTCAAGAAATCCTCAGAGAACTGCGTCCATGACATCAATGGCAATCTCGTAGGTCTACAGCTAAGATAAGACCTCCTTCACTGCTTCGCTAGTCTATCTAGCTGAAAATGGTGTAATTAACCCCATGAGACTCTACCTACCTGAGGTTATGCAACCTCTCTTGGCAACTAATTAAAAACTCATGGGCATCCTCGCCTGCGACATTAGAGAACCTATGAGGGACCAATATGATAAATCTTCCTAATATCTTCTCCTCCTCTACAGTCATAATCGGCCTAGCTTCTATGTGCTGAACAACTGTAAGAATAGGTTGAATCACCGGATGAGCGATAGTAGTAGGCTAAAGAACTGGGACCTGATCATATTGTGCCCTAGCCTAGCCTAAAGTCTGTGCCTTGTTTAGTTGATATGCTAGGCAGGGTACCTGCTCGGTACATACCCTCTATGAAGCTGAGGATCCTGGCTAAGGTATCTTGTAATAGTGGTGTGACCATAAATCCGGGTGGAGACTGGACTAGATCCTTCTTTTCTGGTTGATGCTCAAACTACTCAACCTCAATGTCTGGCTCTGCTGCTAGTGATATGGCCTGAGCTCTACTCCAAGCTGGGTTCTATCTGTAGGCATAAAGGGCTCTTATCCACCCCAAGAAGATCTCATCCTCGCCATCTAAGAAAGAGTGAACCAATTAGAATTTAAAAGTGCTCATCATCATTAGTGCATGATCAGAAACAAGAATAGTGAATTAAATCCTAACAATGTCCTATAGCATTCCAAAGATCAGATACAGATGTCATTGTACCGATCCGCAAGACTCTACTAGATACTTTCTCCTATAATGGTGAGACCGGTGAATCTAAGCTCTAATACCACTCTGTCATGACTCGAATTTGGGCCATGATGACGCCTACTATAACCCCCGAGTAGGCAAGCCAAACCCGAAAAAGTGAAAAACAAATATCAATCTAATTAACTAATTAATAACATAAGTAGGTGGAAGCAAAATAATATAACCAAGAAAAGTTAGGCCAAGGTATAGATGTGTAAATAGGACACAAAATATACAAGAGGTCGGATAGTGAACAAAATAAATGGCGAACTGACATTAGACCAAACTCTGGACCTGGTGTCATCTATACAAGAACTACTAAGTACAAAGACTGGCAATATATGTAAATATACAATGCAGAAATGAGATTCCAAAATATAAAATATAATTCAGAGTAAAAGAGGGAATGTAGCAAGTCTCTGAACGCCGATAGCTCACCACAATCCGGATCCGCTCAGATATGGATGATCAGGCACGCACTGAGGGTTGTTCGAACTAAAAGCTGCATCAGAAAGATGCAAAAGTGTAGTATGAGTATTAAAACATGGGGTACTCAGTAGGTATCATAGACCGATCAAGCTCAAAAAGAATAAATGTATGATAACCAGTACGATGATACTAATAACAATAAGAGAGGAGCACAAACTACAAATATGGGGAAAAAGGGCATGGGAATAATCATATGGTAGTTAAGTAAGCCTGACCAATCATGTAAGCACATCAATAATCCCAACTGATAAAACACCAAAAGAATACACAATCTAAACTCGTAGTTAAGACTCAATATCCTCCAAAAGTATCGTGAAGCGCTCGAAATTCATGCCTCGAGCTTTCCAATAGTAGTAGTAATAACAGTAACCCAAATATGTATCATGGGCCACCCAGAATTCACACCTCAAGCTTCTCAATAATAATAATTATAGTAATCCGAATATGTATCATGGGCCGCTTGAAATTCACACCTCGAGCTTCTTAATAATAATAGTAATAATAATAATCCAAAATATGTAGCAACAGGTCACCCGAAATTTATGCCTTGATCTTCTAGATAAGAAATGCCATAATTAAAATATCACCGATATTTTCTTTAAATCATTATACTTATTCATTAATCAAAATCTTGATATCACCATTTTATTCTTTAAAAAAGGTTTTTAACACCGGCGATTTAATTCAGATATAGTAGTATGTCAAAATCACATATCACTTGAGCTGAGTAAAAATCCCATGAAAGATGTCAAATCACTAACCTGAGACTCTGGTATACTGAAAACATGGCCTCAAGCCCAATATTTCAATATAAAAAACAAGCAAGATATAGGCACACACTGAAATCACATCAAGTGGCAACCAAAACCAAGCAAGTCAAGCAACCGGCATCCTATGTTCAAATCACCTAGGAGAAAGCTCTAAGGATTCTAATCTATGCAAACAAGTCAGGATATCACCTAGGCTAAGGATCCAATAACTAAAACCCCAAACTAGTCACTATCGATGATCACCGACTCTTGATTTTCCAATGCATATCAATGCTTAAATAACCATCTGAATCATGCATTACTATTTAAAATATATCAATTCTAACCAAGCAAAGTCTAACAAGAGTAAACCATAACCTACCTCAAAGTCGAAACTGCATCTGAACTACTAAATTTGAGTTTTTCCTTTCTGGTTTGCCTCCAAATGGTGCCACTCTATCAAATTATTAAAGAACACATCAAAACGAGGACAATAATACCCATATTGCTATAATTAAAAATGGACCTAAAATCGGGTCAAAATTTGACATTGGAACCTGCGCATGAAATTGAAAATCAACTCTGTCACAATGTCCCAAATAGATCGAGGAACTTAGGCTCCAAAAATTGACACATTCCGAGCACCGGAAGAGCTCAAATAATCCATATTTAATCCCTAGAATAGTAAAAAATTCAAGTAAAAGGGCAATGTACCTCAAAGAAAGCCTTTGCTCCAAATTATGAACATACCAATGGATTTCCTTCGAAAATCTTCGCAATTTAGCCCTTTGAATTATCCAAATCGCCTAAATATAGTGACAAAAATCGAGGTTGGAATTTTTGTCTCAAATCTAAAAAATAGACCAAAAATAGGTCTCTGATGGCGCTTTAGCGAGCCCCCAGTGTTCGCTTAAGCTACCATCTCAAAGAGGTAGGGGTCGCTCTAGCACCAGTTTTCCTTAGCAATATTTTATTGCTTTAGTGACAACCGGCCCTGCAGCCTGATCGCTTTAGCGACCTCCTGGTCGCTTTAGTGATGGCACCAGGTGCTGCTGGTGCAAATTTGATCTTGCCATGCCAAATTCTCCGATGGGGTGTTCCGAATTCATTAGAAATCCTGTGCGCGCAAATGGGATATGCTACCCAATTAGAAATGACATTCTAGACTCAATTAAATCGACGAATTTTCCAATAGAGGTCATTTCGACAGAATATTGTCCTAAGTCAAAGGATTTCAAAGTAAACACTTAAAATGCACAAACGATCAAAAACTCACTTCGATCACATTGAGAACTGAACTAAAGTTCGTTCTAAACAAAACTTGGCGTTCCAGAGTTAACCGTTCTGACGGAATTTTCATTTGAGCATGTTTACTCAAAATGTTGATTGAAGTCAAACTTGGCCAAACTTTAAAGTTAAAATGGAAAAACCACCTAAAATCCAAACGAACACTCCAAAATCCAAACCAACCTTCCTTCTAGACCAAAATAGGCCTTCCAGAGCTGATGGAACTGTCATAATTCTCATACTATGCCCGAATCTCTTGATGTTGACTAAAGTTAACTCTTTCAAACTTTAAGCCTCTAAAATGACCAAACCACCTCAAAACTTAACTGAACATCTTGGAGAGTGTGCCACCCATATCAACCTCACATAAGAGCTATAAAGAATTTACAAGAAGAGGATAAAATAGTGAGAATACACAAAAGCACAAAAATAGTCGTGGAGGTCATTACATTTATGGTCAGCATACACTTTTTGATGACTCTAGGCTACTATATGCTTATCTTGGATGCTTCTTACATTATCTTGAGCATCTCTCACTAAGTCTATCCCTAAATAGCTTCGAAGGATGCCATCTCAATGCTGGAATAGTAACTATTGTTGTAGGAGAATTCCCACAAGGGCAAGAACTTGGCCCAATGTCCCCCAAAGTCAATCACACATGCGATCTAACATATCTTTCGGTACTTGGATAGTCCTCTCTAATCCGTCTATGGATGGAAGGTAGTGCTGAAAGTGAGCCGAGTGCCCATCTCTTCATGTAACCTTCCCTAAAATTTAGAGGTGAATTGCGTAACACGGTCTGAAATAATAAAAAGAGGCACTTTGTGCAGCTTTACTATCTCTTTGACATAAATCTATGCCAACTGTTGTGCATTGTAGTCCACTCTAATTGGAATGAAGTGTGCTGACTTTCTCAACCTGTCAACCACCAACCAAATGGAATCATACTTCCCCAAGGTCTTGGGAAGTCCCATTGCCAAATCCATAGCTATTCTCTTCCACTTCCATTCAGGAATGGGCATTCTTTGAAGTAAGCCTATAGGTCTTCAGTGCTCATATTTCACCTGTTGGCTATTCTAGAACTTGTCTACATATTTGGCTAAGTCTTTCTTCATACCCGACCACCAATATAGATGTTTCAAGTCTTGGTACATCTTGGTTACTCCAGGATGAATAGAGTATCGTAAACCATGAGATTCATACAAAGAGTATAGTTACCACAATAAAGTCATTAAAGAAATAATCAGTGTCTGAACATGTCACGATCCGAGTCTACACCCTAGCTGAGATATGGTACTTACAACTAGAAGTGGTCCCAAGCTAATTCTTGGCATAATACATCAAAGCATATCATAAGAATATTACGCGGAAGTTTGAACATATGCATAAAAGGTCTTATTAGAGAAATAACATATCTATGAAGACTGAAAACTAATATTTGAAACAAGCCTCTGACATCTGAACTAAAAGAAATAAGTTTATCGGGATATGGCCCCCGACTACCATTTCTTAGTAAAAGAACTAACTAAAACTACTTCGTAAAGTCCTCGAATAAGGAAGACTCACCAACTGCTGATTGAAAAATGATGCAACCTTACTAGCCATGAGTCTGAGAACGAGTGTCGGAATCTATATCATAAAATGATGCAGCGCAGAGAAAGTATGCGTCAGTAAATGGAATGTATTGAGTATGTAAGGGAACACTATCATAATTATATAAATAGCTATCATAATTATATAAATAACTATCATAATCATATAAATAACATATGGAGAAACCGTGAAATAGAATTTCTAAAATCATAATCATAATAAAGAAACTGAAAGGAATAGTTGGAGTCTATGCATAAAAATCAGTTTTAAAAGGACATTCTTTAAAACGTATATGCATCAAGGTGAGTCTAAATCAATATCGTTGCATAATCATATTAATAATATAACATACTTAAAATGAACCACATAAAGTTAAGAACAAATAGTAAAAAGATGCATAAACTAGAGAGTTTCTTATAACCGAAATAAACCATGTGAGCTCATGATGTCCAACAGCTAACCCAATTGGGCGGGCTGCCCTATACCTTGCCAGGGTATAAGAACATGTCATATCTATGTGGATCCACTATTCTGTGTCTCTCAGTGCCATATAGAGTTATCCGATAATACGATATACTCAAGTCCTACAATGGCACGTAGTTATGGTACTTAGGGATTGCAACTAAAGGTCCACAGACGCTAATCAAATTCTAGTCGGTGCTAAAAGTCCTCCCAAAATAATATAAATATATATTAATGCTCATAATTATAAAAACTATCCATGTATCTTAATCGTATGTGAGTCTAAGCTAAAAAGTCATATGATAAGTGAGACTAAGCTCAAAAATTATATCTTGAATCATAAGTATTATGAGGCAGTGCTCAAATATCTCTTTCATAAATACATCTTTACTTCTATGCGTATGACTTAAAACATGAGACAACTTACTTGAAATTATGCATAACATGTAAATACTCAAACTAGATTTCATAACTTCATAAATAATCTTGCCACATTCTTCGAGAATCATTATCATATAATAAAACATATAGTTCATAGTAATTCAATGAGATGCATAAGAAATCTTTCATAAAAACTCTAACTTTGCAGAAAAATCATAGCTTGAAGAAGATAGGGTAAAACCCTAGATCTAAACATAATTTATATTAATATAATCAAAATACGTTAGGCATAAAAGTGGAAGGAATACTCTCATTGAAGTCTTAAAACTTGAGAGAACGAAGCTTGAAAGAAGAACTTGCTTGGAAAACGTGAAACCCTAGCTTTTGCTTTTCTTGCGGTAGTTTCTGAGTTGAGAGTGTAGAAATTTAGGAGTGAATGAAAGGTTTTAATAATGAAAACTGATTTCCTACTCGTTTAGGGCTATTTAGATAACTCACCAAAGGTTTTTAGGACAAAATACCCTCAAAAAGATGAAAATCGACAAAATTCGGCCGTCTGACATCGTTTAGGTGACGGACCATAGCTTGGAAGGCCATCAAAAATGGTCTGAAAATGGGTCTTTCTGCCTAATTATGACGTCCAAGTCCGACGGTCCGTCACAGGTCTAATGGGCCATCACTTTTCCCGTCGGACATTGACAGTTGCAGTATCTCTTGTAAAATGATCATAACATTTTACTCTAAACTCGGATTGATGCAAACTTGGTGGCGTTGGAAATAAGACTTAAAGATCTTTAATTGTATAGTTCATGGGATGCCTAGTTATTTGATTTAAGGAGATATGGTCATTAGAATTTGTACCTTGTATGAAGTCATAGGAAAACTTAGTCTGTAGGAAATCTTTGCACTTGGCTTTGTATTTGAGGTTTCTTATGACCATAAATCACGTCTAGTACACTTCAAATACATAGGAATGAACCTTAACATACATATAAAACTTAGAAATCTTCAGGTTTGGGCCTATACGCATACAGTAAAAGGTTTTAATCTTTCCTTAAAAGTTGTGGGCGTTACAATATCTCCCCCTTGGAATCATTCGTCCTCAAATGAAGATCAAAGCTACTAGAATAGACATAGAAATAAAGTAAACCAAGATTCCTTTGGGATACTTGTGCTATATATAATAGCATAACTTAATTGCACTAACTATAAAGGTCGAGTAATCATTAAAAAGAAATGTAAATGCACAAGAAGATCACAAAAATTAACTTAGGCATGAAAGTCTTAAATAAGAACATAAAGTTGGTCTCCATTGGCATTTGTAAGACTTGTAAAGGGAACTCTTTAACATTTTGGAGGAAGGAATCAAGGGCATAATTCATGTGAAATACCAAAATAGTTTCATAAAGTATGAATGATATAGATTTGAAAATGGACGACCACACCCCATCTGAAGCTTTTTGACATGAGATGTGGGTACGTTGGGCACGAGGAATGAATAATTATACCGTGCCTTAAGCGATAGGACTGCTGACCTTTAAGCTTAACAATCCTTCTTACTCGCTTTCTCCTCTTAAATAATACCTTTCATCAACTGCAACTCATAGTCCTCACACGGGTACATGTGACTATTGTTACTCAAGTCTGAGTATAACTGCATGCTCTCATCATGTTCAAGCATAAGTTGTAGTCACAAGGTGCTACATGTACGATAAACGTACTAATCCTTATAGGGAATTCGATCTCAACAATACCATTTCTTCTTACCATCATATTCACCTAACCTCGAGTTCAAATCAAGAAGCTTTAGGTGCATAATGTATTAATCCATATGTTATCAACATAATAGTCAAGCCTATCAGTACAACTACTTTATGGACTTCAAGGTAACCAGCTCATCTAACAATATCTTACTTTCCTAACGTCTTTACAAGCTAAAATTTTCAAGGACTATACCTAAAGACATACCATGACTTTTCTTTTAATTTAATACAATAGATCATTGATCTCCCTCCACTTTTTAACCTTAGGTAGAATAGGCATACCCCAATCTTCCCAATAAGGGACAATTATCTTCTCATTTAAAACCATTATTCAGTTGCTATCAACATCACTATCATAACATAGGAAGAATCGCTGAAAGACTAGAATATGAGAATCTGGAATAAGAGAGATAATGTAAAATCATAGCTTATACTTACCATGACTTTGACACTCATAAATGAGGGCCTCAAGAGAAAAGTGTAATAGACACGGGTCGTTATGTACTTGAAGCATAAAGCATACATAGAAAGGCATTCTAATCATAGAACATGTCATAACCATCTATCATTTTCATGAGTGAATATAAGTAAGGTTTAGAACAACAAATTCATAGGCACGAGTTATTTAAGAAATCTTATCTAAAAACATACATAACGTATTGTGATTTCACTTATCACCAAAAATGTATCATAAGTACATAGGACTGAGCATGTTGAGAAATCATGGGTGCATACATCATGAGTTGCATATAATAGAGCTAGAAGTATTCATGGAGTAATATTTAAGGTCATTATTTTGAAGCTATTTCTTTCTATTCTAGAATCTATGCATGGACGTGAATCTGTAGGAGGTGCATGAGTATGAGTCATGGCACGATGCTAACACGCAAGAGTTGAGTAGAGTTTCATAATGACTGATATCTGAAGAATAATCTAGAGTAGAAATAAATTGTTGTCTTATCATAACCCTTTTTAAAATGCATCACAATTTGATTCACAAGACTCGATTTGGTTCTCCTCCCTATCATCTTCCCCTTAGATTAATGACGAAATTCCAAGTCTGTGGGCCTATTCCATATCATCTAAACTCAGCGACAATATACACATGAACACTTAAATTACCTAGACAAACTACATTTTGAAGATACTAGCCTCATTATAGGATATTCTTTTAAGAGATACCACCCTTACTTCTTCTAGCTTTTATAATCATCACCATATAACATAAGCTCTTACTAGAAAACATAAACATTTCCCATAGCACCTCATAATCTAATATTTCTTGTTATTCTACTAACATCACACCACTAAGTTTATATCCCTCTAAATCAATAGAGAATAAAGCTTCACTAAAAGTCACAACATCTTCTATCTCTAAATCCTCAATTCAACTCTAAAAAACACCCGATAAGACATACTATACTTAGCTTTCTACATACCTAACTGCTCAAACATACTAATTAGGAACACATAACACTTAATAATCTTAGAATATCATGCAACTACATATTACTTTGGTTAATTTCTACCTTTCTAATGCTTAAGGATCTCCTTTATCCAATGACTTAGTCATCACTCATTGTCTCACTTACGGATCACGTCTATATAATACTTGAATCATGACACTTGTTGAAAGTTAATAAACATAAATTATTACATACATTATTTCAAGCCTACTAGATCAATTTCATAAAACTAGCATTACTAACCCAAAACTATCATTTATTTTCACTTTGGAGATCATTCACATTTCAAACTTAGTGTCTAGCACCAAACATGCATAACAATCTAACTTCACATACTATTCTAGCTTAACAGCTACTAGATAAAATTCGAGGAACACTAGTCCACTTAAACCTCATACGAATGACAGTCGATCTTAATCTTACCATTTATCTAATTACAATATATTAGCACATCCTTCTTTTCCATATCACTAATACTTATCCATCCATACATCTAAATTATATTCATAGCTCAACAAACATTAATTGATTCCTTTTTAAAATCACAAAGCAGCGCCTAGATCTATCAATCCGTAACCACTGACCTTTTCTCTACCTTCTACCACGCAAACTATTTTAACATACTACCCCTTAGTAGTTACTACCTAATGACTTAACACCTCAATTCTAACATAATGGAGACGTAACTACTCTCTATGTATAAAAACAAGCTACACTTTGATATTTCACTATCCCCACCTTCTGGCTACTACAATTCTAGATTCACACTCCTACTCTTGGGTCATTCGACTACTTATAAATCATGAAATCTCAAATCACATTATTTTTTGAGTGTCAATAATACCCAGGAATCTAGACACATGCTTTCTCCTTTCATGTATGTTCGATGTAACAAATAATTACAGAGGAATATGAATGCATAACATATTTTGGGACACATCACAATCCACATACATAAGGACGTATGATTTTGAATTAAAGGTTTAAAATATATTAATGGGCTCATTGAAAGCTCTTTGTGTGGTCTCCAAATTGCTGATAGTTCTATCTGAGAATGACTAATTGATAGAAATCGACCTTTACTACTTCTATCATCTCAAAAATGAGGAATAGTTAGAGTTATTAGAGAACCGCACGAATCTGCATATGTTTCTTAGAAGAAAGCACCATTGCACGATTTAGAGTATGAAAGAAGGTAAAGTATATACTAAACATCTTGTAGCCTCCTCCTTATAAGTGTAGCACACTTTACAACCATAAAAAGGACTGTACTAGATGCAGCATTACAGACATCCTAGGACACATGAACCTAGTGTTCTGATACTAAGTGTTTCACGACTTAAGTCTACACCCTAGCCAAGACACAGTACTTAGAACCAAGAGTGGTCCCAAGTTAATCCTTAGCATAATACATAAAATAATATCATAAGCAAAGTATGTGAAATCTAGAACACATGCATAAAAGGTCTTATTAGAAAAATAACATATCCATGAAGACGAAAAACAAATGTCTGAAACAAGCCTCTAACATCTGAACTAAAAGAAATAAATTTGTCGGGAGATGGACCCTGACTATTATTACTTAGTAAAAGAACTAATTAAAACTACTTGATGAAGTCCCCAAATAAGGAAGACTCACCAACTGCTGACTAGAAATTGATACAACCTCACTAGCCATGAGTCTGAGAACTAGTGTCGGAATCTACATCATAAAAGGATGCAGCTGAGAGAAAGTATGCGTTAATATGTAGAATGTACTAGGTATGTAAGGGAATACTATCATAATCTTATAAATAACATATGGAGAAACAGTGAAATAGAATTTCTAAAAATCATAATCATAATAAAGAACTGAAAGAAATAGTTAGAGTCCATCATAAAAATCAGTTTTAAAACGAAATTCTTTCAAAAGCATATACATCAAGGTGAGTCTAAATCAGCAGCCTTGCATAATGATATTCATAAAATAGCATACTTAAAATAAAAAATAAGTTAAGAACATATAGTAAAAAGATGCATAAACTGGAGAGTTTCTTATAACCGACATACACCATGTGAGCTCATGATGTCCAACAACTAACCTAGTTGGGCGGGTTGCCCTATACTTTGTCAGGGTATAAGAACATATCATATCTATGTGGATCCACTAGTTTGTTCCTCTCAGGGACATATGGAGTGGTTCGATAACACGGTATACTCAAGTCTTACGGTGGCACGTAGTTATGGGACTTAGGGATTGCTACTAAAGGTACACAGACGCTAATGGAAACCTTCATCCCTAAAGTCCAGCAAGTGCTAAATAGTCCTCCAAAAATAACATAAATACATATTAATGCTCATAAGTATAAACATTGTGCATATATCTTAATCATATGTGAGACTAAAGTCAAAAGTCATATTATAAGTGAGACTAAGCTCAAAAATCATATCTTGAATCATAAGTGTTGTGAGGCAGTGCTCAAATATTTCTTTCATAAACATATCTTTACTTCTATGCATATGACTTTAAACATGAGACAACTTACTTGAAATTATGCATAACATGTAAATACTTAAATTAGTTTTCATAAATAATATTGACACATGCTTTAAGAATCATAATCATATAATAAAACATATAGTTCATAGTAATTCAATGAGATGCATAAGAAATCTTTCATAAAAACTCTAACTTTGCAGAAAATCATAGCTTGAAGAAGATTGGGTAAAATCCTAGATCTAAACATAATTTATAATAATATAATCAAAATTCTTTAGGCATGAGAGTGGAAGGAATACTCTCATTGAAGCCTTACATACTTGAGAGAACGAAGCTTGAAAAAAGAACTTGCTTGGATACCTTAAAACCCTGGCTTTTGCTTTTCTTGTGGTAGTTTCTAAGTTGAGGGAGTAGAAATTTAGGAGTGAATGAGAGGTTTTAATAATGAAAACTGATTTCCTACATGTTTAGGTCTATTTAGATAACTCCCCAAAGGTTTTTAGGATAAAAATACCCTCAAAAAGATGAAAATCGATGAAATCGACCGTCTGACGTTGTTTGGGTGACGGACCGTCGCTTGGAAGGCCATCAAAAATGCCCCAAAATGGGACTTTCTGCCTAAGTATGATGGTCAAGTCTAATGGGCCGTTACAGGTCTGATGGGCCATCACTTTTCCCAACGGACATTGATAGTTTGCAGCGTCTCTGGTAAAATAGTCATAATGTTTTACTTCGAACTCGGATTGATGCAAACTTAGTGGCATTGGAAAGAAGACTCAAAGACCTTTAGTTTGATAGGTATGCCTAATTATTTATAGTCTAGGAGATATGATCGTTAGAAGTTGACCCATATAGGAACTCATATAAAAACTTAGTCGGTAGGAATACTTTACACTTGGCAAAGTATTTGAGGTTTCTTATTACCATAACTCACATCTAGTACACTTCAAATACATAGGAATGAACCTTAACATACATATAAAACTTAGAAATCTTTAGGTTTGAGCCTATACGCATACGGAGGAAGGTTTGAATCTTTCCTTAAAAGTGGCGGGAGTTACAGAACATCTAAGTTACGGAAGAATGACTAGAAATAATAGAGAGTCCACGATAGCCTGAAAGAGTTAGCTTACCCTTGAACTCGAACAACTTTTCACCCTTCTAAGCGAGGTGTCTCCGTAGTCAGCTGAATATGCCCTATACTCAATAAAAATAGAGCAAGTGTAGTATCGGTAGACAAAATTAATGGTGTATTAGTAGGATCACGCGGCTAACCAGTAAGCGAGTCATGAACAAGTAAATCAGACATAGTAAGCACATATATATAGAATAACTTAACTATTTTCATCTCAATGAGTACTCAACAAGATCGCAGTTCATCAATCCCAATATCATGTAGTTTCACATAAGGGTCCTCTCATGGGACCTACAAACACTTAATTTATGTTATAACGTGACACCCGATCCAAGATTTGTGTCGAAATGTGACACTCTTCTAATCTATGTGTCAGAACGTGCCACCTGATCTAAATATATAAATAAGCCACAATTACATTCAGTAGTCAACATTATGTCACCAAAAATAAGTTCCATAACAAAACAGGCCAGTAAGTGACATTTCACATAATTTCTAGCATGCTTCCCTATTAATATACACATATGCATACAATGAAGTAGTTTAGCAAGTACATGAAACTCGTAGAGGAAATAAAACCATCACCTACCTCGAATTTGAGCTTCAACAACTCTAAGATGCAAGAGTTTTTCCTTTTTGGGTTTGTTCCTCTTATTCTTGGTCTAAAATAGTAAATACATATAAAAGATCAATAAAATGGCCTAATTAACATGAATAATAACACAATTCTCATCCTAGGCCAAACCCATGATCATAACCCCCATTCTAGGGTTACTTTCCACCGTTAATTTTCAAGATAAAACCCTCCCTCAAGATCACCCACTAATGATTATGGGTTTTTGAAATCATTACAAGTTTAGGGAGTAGATTACTTACCTTTGATAGAAATTGGGGTGGAAACCAGTAGGAAATCGCCCTAGGTTGTTTCTGGTCTTTCAAGAATGAAGTGGGATGAAATAAATCATTTTGGTATTTTTTTCGTCTAATATTTATGACTGTTCCGCTACAGTGGGACCATCCCGCTCTAGCGGTACTAATCCCGCTTTGGCGGGATAGGCGGAGAAAGAGAGCTCGTAAAGAGTCTCAAAGTCTCCCCATTTCACAACATACCCTCTCCCTAATACGTCTTAAATTATATCTTTCACGCCAAGTCCATTTTGGGAGTTTTACTCACCCAATTGCAATTTCATAAATTCGTAAATGTCTTGCATTGTCTTGGTTATAAACTAATTAAATCAAATTGCTGATTTGATCCCCCCTAACACCAGGTCACTCTAGATCTCGGCTGACGCAGAATTCATCTAATCTGGCCTAGGTTCAAACTTTCCAAAGTTACTATCCGAAGTTTTCTAGCCCAATTTCCTTTTCCCTTGGCCTATCCATAATGACGGAGATAGGTCGTTATAGTTTTTGAACAACCAAAAAATAAGAGATTGAAGTGGAGAGTAGTACATTTGATCAAGAAACAAATTCACCATCATCACACTGCGTCAAGAACCAAACCTCCCATCACTATCATCACCACTGCGTCAAGAGACAAACCTCCCACCACCATCATTATCACTCCGTCAATAACAAAACTCACCACCCTTTAAATTTTCAATGTTTGAAATAGAACCATATGACTACTTTTTACCGCAAAATGAATTTGGTTTAGGTGAATTTTGGATTCAATAGCTAGAGGTATTCCTGCCATTGGAAGGATTGAATGTCCAACAACAGGACGTGGAGGCCAAAGAACAGGAGGTGGAAGTTCAAAAATTTAAGGCGGAAAAAGAGGAGAGGAACGTCCCTTATTCTCATAAATTCTAAAAAATAATGTAATTGATTATAATTTAATAATTAATTTTTCTTCAGTATGGCATTTCTTGTAATATTTTGTAAGAAAATAATAAGCATATATAAATTATTGTACGTTACATGACAATACAAATGTTTAAATCTCTTTTATTGATTATAGTCTTGAAAACTTTTTCAATAGAATCAATTTTATATAAACTATCAAAATTATTCTAAAAGTGTTTAAAAATAAAATTATGACTTCACTTTATTGAATGTACCAATCAGAGTATCATTTTTTCTTACTTATATAATACTAGGTGAACAAAGTCGCGCTTTGCGCAGTTATAAATTTCTTAGTGAATTTGGTATTTTTCTTATGTAAATTTAGTCTAGATAAAAATATTATATATATATATATATAAAAAAAAAATCATCGTTAAGTAACGATGAAAAGTCTCATTTTGTGTTACAACAATATTTCACAAATTGATTATTATGAATTATATATTTAAATTTTAAAAGAATATACAATTAGTGTGAAGTCATGTATTCACTTGTGTTTTAAGTGAATTTGGCTTTATTTTATTTCCCATTCTTGTGAATAAAAAGCTCCGTATACATTGTCAGTCTCTTTTCTTTTTTCTTCTTTGATAATCTAATATTAAAAATAATGTACAAATTATATTTTATGATAACTAAAGTTTATGATTTTTTCCAAAAGATAGTCTATAATACGAGTTTATAACTTTAATCAATTTGTATTTTGCCTAATCTTAAATTTCAAAAAGCTAAACTAATGTCAAATTAAATCAAGAGCATCATTAACAAATTTTTTTTTAGTTAAAACGAAGAAGTGAAGATAGAAAGAATTAAAGCCTCAAAATATATGTTGTGTTTTAGATTAGTCAAGTGTGAATCTGGAGTCAATAAGAGGAATACTACCAACTATGTATAACCAAAAAACAGAATTATATTGATTGAAAAAATGTGTAACAAAAATAAATAAATTATATTGATTGGTTCATTTAATTTTCTTTCATCTATATACTACTGTATTTTATTAATGTCATCTTTAGGATAACAACGATGTCCGGAGAATGGAGGTCGAGCATAATGATTCCTCTATATAAAAATAAGGGGGATATCCAGAACTGCAATAACTATAGAGATATCAAGCTTCTAAGCCATACTATGAAAGTGTGGAAAAGAGTGGTGGAGATGAGGGTTAGGAGAGGCGTGTCTATTTTAGAGAACCAGTTCAGATTTATGTCGGGACGCTCAACTATAGAAACCATCCATCTTATGAGGAGATTGGTGGAGCAGTATAGGGAAAGGAAGAGGGATTTGCATATGGTATTCATCGATCTAGAAAAGGCTTATGATAAAGTTCCACGAGAGATACTATGGAGATGTTTGGAGGCTAAAGGTGTACCTGTAGCGTACATTAGGGTGATCAAGGATATGTATGAGGGTGCCAAAACCAGGGTAAGGACAGTAAGAGGGGACTCAGAGCACTTCCCAGTTGTGATGGGGTTGCATCAAGGATCAACCCTTAGTCCGTTTTTATTTGCCTTGATGATGGATGGATTGACACAATAAATTTAAGGTGAGGTGCCATGGTGTATGTTTTTTGCGGATGACATAGTCCTAATCGATGAGACTCGTAGTGGAGTTAACGTTAAGCTAGAGGATTGGAGACATACCTTGGAGTCTAAAGGGTTTAAGCTGAATAGGAACAAGACAGAGTACCTAGAGTGCAACTTCAGTGAGACACCTCAGGAGGTTGGCGCGGAAGTTAGGCTTGGTGACCAGGCCATCCAAAAGAAAAGTAGTTTCAAGTACCTTGGGTCTATCATTCAAGTCAGCGGGGAGATTGACGATAATGTCACACATCGTATTGGGGCAGGGTGGATGAAATGGAGGCTCGCTTCCAATGTGCTATGTGATAAGAAGGTTCCACCACAACTTAGTTCTACAAAGTGGTGGTTAGACTGGCTATGTTATATGGGGTGGAGTGTTGGCTAGTTACGGTCTCTCACGTTCAAAAGATGAAAGTAGCTGAGATGAAAATATTGAGATAGATGTGTGGGCATACCAGGAGTGACAGGATTAGAAATGAGGCTATTCAGGACAAGGTAGGAGTGACCTCGGTGGAAGACAAGATGCGAGAAATGCGACTGAGATGGTTTGGGCATGTGAAGAGGAGAGACACAGGTGAGGAGGTGTGAGAGGTTGTCCATGGATGGTTTCAGAAGAGGTAGGGGTAGGCCGAAGAAATATTGGGGAGAGGTGATTAGACAGGACATGACCTTAGATAAGAGGGTGTAGAGGACCCACATTAGGGTAGAAGACTAGTGCATAGTCTCGTTATTCTTCCCTATTAGTAGGCGCATTAGCGCACTATAATTTCTTTTGTGGAAGACTCAGATCAGGATAAAAGGATAGGTGACTTATCCTTACACCATAGTAGTTGTAGTTCTGCTCATTGTTTATTGCATTTGATTTCTGCATTGTATTGTTGTTTATAGGTGTGAGACCGTTTTACTTTGATTATCTTATTTATTTATAGTAGTTAATGCCTTTTTTCCGTACTATTCTACCATGACTTTCTCACTTTTGTTATTCTTTGTTTTCTTCTTGTTTTCGATATGCTTGTCCCTATCTGACCTTTTATCTTGGTTTCCTCTCTTGAGCCGAGGGTCTTTCGAAAACAGTCGTCCTACCTTTCAAGGTGGGGGTTAGGTCTGCGTACACTCTACTCTCCCCAAAATATTAAGGGAAAAGTTCAAAATAAGAGAGAGAGATAGATATTTGAATAAATGAAATAAATGTCAATAATTATTAAGGAAAGAAATATAATTTTTTACAAATTTTTTAATAAAAAATTAAAGAAATAATTCAAAATTTCAAGAAAAAGGATAATTAATGATACTGCTCAATGAGATATGTCACCTCACTTTTTTTTATTATAAATAATCTAAAAAATTTAAAAATTGAAAAAATCAAATTCTGTAAAACAAAAAAATAAAATACATATAATAGCTAATTCCTTGGGTTAAATAAATAAAATAAAGTAAAAAAGAACAAGGCAAGAAAAATGAGTGATTTAAGAAAATAATATAAATAGCATTAATGATGAGGAATGTAGGAAAATAGATTGAAAACATTGATGAAGAAAAGAAATAAATATGGCTTTCTTAAATATAAAATTAGAAAAATGCCAAACGGATTTATAAAAAAATATATAACAATTATCATATTTATAGTTTGAAAATGTTGCACCGGCAAGTACGCAGTATCTATATTTGTTTTATACCTAATTAAAAATATCTTATAATAGTTCTTTGTTTGCTTTTTATTCATTATAAAAAAGGAGAATTTTCGCATATAACTAATCAAAAATATCTTAATTATACTGCATAACTATACTTTGCTAATTACAATTCATAGCTATAGTTATAGCAGCATTTATATAATTCGTGTAGCATTTGTATACGTTTGTATAATTCGTTATACAATTCACAATTTTTGAATAACGTTTGTATATTTCACTATACAATTCATTCACAACGTTTGTGTAATTTGCTATACAATTTGTAGTATTTTTATATTTCTCTATACAATTCGATTCTCGCACAACGTTTGTATAAATCGCTCGAATTATACAAAACTCAACTGTATAATCCCGCGAATTATACAAAATTTAAACTGTAATTATAGCAAGATGTTTACCGCGATCCATAATTAATTCAAACTATAACTATGTTAACCAATTAGCTAGTATATGTTTGTTTATCCGCATAATTTTCCCTTATAAAAATAAACTAGAACATTAATTAATGGACCTAAATACTAAAGAATATATATATATATACACTTGATGAGTTGTGCCTGTGCCAGCATGGGCCCAACAATAGGTGAACTGTAGATACATTATGTTCTGATATATAGGTTATAAGTGCAGTGAAAGTGTCATTGACATCTTTGTAGGGTTCCTCAGAAAGTTAAGGCCTGGAGAAGAAAATTTTGGTTTAATCGGTCGGTTTCGAATTTAAAATTTAAAATTTTAAGTTATTCGGTTCGATTTTCGTTTTTAACAAAAATAATTCGATTTAGTCGAAAAAGTGGATTTTAATACATTAAACACTGCACACACTCTACAGCCCAACCTGTCAAATGTCAATAGCCCATTAAAATGTGGCCCAATTTGGCATTTGTGAGTGATCCAGTGCAGTGCCCACACTCATGACTTACTCACTTCCCAATTAAGTGGATCCCTAAATTGAAACTCTCACAACTGAAAAATTGAAATCCCTAAATATTGGACTTTCGCGACTCACACCTCACGCCACGACAAGACAATGACTCTCAAGTCTCATCGACTCATCTCACGAACACTCGTCCGATCGTCTATCGTCTTCGTCTCCACCTCCATCCTCCGATCTAATCTTTCTATGTGTTGGTTGTTGTGTTATTGATGGCTTGATGCCTCTTGTTGTCTGTGTAGTTGTCTTCAGTTGGCTATTTGACAACAGACAACAGATACTGTACTTCAGATTGGACGTGGGCGTTGGCAAGTTGGCTGAATGTTGAATTGCTGATAGAAGTTAGAACACTTAACAAAAATTTTCTAGCACCTATATGTGTGAAATTGTAAAAATTGCTGATAATAAGTTGAATAGGAGGTGTATTTGGGTATAATCTCGCAAACCGAAAACCGAATTGAAAAAATCGAATCAAAATTGCAAAAACCAAACTGAAATCCAAACTGAACTGAATTTATTTCAGTTTGGTTTAGGTTAACATTTCCTCCAAACTGAAAATCAAAAAAACGTACGGATTTATAAATCGAACCAAATCGAATAGACCGCTCAGCCCGATGAGGAATGTAGGAAAATAGATTGAAAGCATTGTTGATGAAAAGAATTAAATATGACTATCTTAAATATAAAATTAGAAAAATGCCAAAAAGATTTATGAAAAAGAAAAATACAAAATATCATATTTATAGTTTGAAAATGTTGCATCGGGGAGTACGTAGTATCTATTTTTATTTTATAGCTAATTAGAAATATCTTATAATAGTTCTTTGCTTGCTTTTTATTCATTATAAAAATAAACATTAATTAAAGGACCTAAATAGACGAACCGTAGATACATTATATTCTGATATATAGGTTATAAGTGGAGTGAAGGTGTTACGATCCGGATTTGGGTGTGATGACACTCGATTAACCCATCAAGACGAGTCAGCCTAAGAGTCTGAATAATTCAAATTAAGCAAAAATGAAAGCAAAAATGTAAAGTCCAGTATGATATAGATAAAGATAAGTGAAAAAATAGATTCTAACCACCTAAGACCTGTGTCACATACAAGCCACTATTTCAACAGAAATGAAAAATTACAAGTCTATATGTCAAGTTCTCAAGTAGAACAAAGCATAAAGTAAATGGACGACGAGAGTCTGCCGAAGAAGACAAGCTTCTACCTCTCACGCGTCCAGAAGCTCAGCTGATCAAAGGAGTACTAAGGGCAGGAGGTATCGGGCTCAGATCTTACATAAATGTAGAAGCAAGGGGTGAGAACCAACAACACAGTACTCAGCAAAATGGAAACTAAACACTAAGTAAAGCAATGCGGAACACATGTACTCCTGACATCCCAACCACAATCCTCTACAACTACAAGACTACACTCAGACAACCCAATCTATACAGTTTATATCATAATCATATCAGAATACTAGGCAGTCCACAAATAAAAAGCACATATCCGTTCTCACTACCATACTCAGGCAACACGAAAAATCTCAAATCATAATCAATCACATGATGAAGTAAATACAAATACAATGTCAGATAATCGTGATGCATGTCTGTCCTATGATACACATTCGCTGATTACCACAGAACGGAACCCATGGGGGCCTCACATAGACCATGTATCCGTCAGAATAGACCTAGGCCAATAATATCCATCGGAAGAGACCTCAGCCATAATATCCGTCGGAAGAGACCTAGGCAGCTGGAAGAAACCTCGGCAAATTACCTCGACCGGTAGAAACCTCCGTCCCAATATCCAGTGCCTCACTCATATCATTTCTTAACCATCACATAGATAACATATGCACAAGTAATGAGTGAAACATGATAAATATTCACATAAGATGTCACATATTCCACAATCATACAATAGATCAATGCTTCGTAATTCATAACACTTAGAAAACTACCCCTATTCGAATTCCACTATCACACTTCAACTCATATAATTCAATTCAATCTAATGACCCAACACACCCTAATCTCCTCACATACAAAAATATAAGATTCAACATACTTAACAAAGGTTACAATTCCATTTGCCTTAGCGAAAAGTCACGAACAATCTGAACTCAAATCTTTTTTCCTCCGGCGATACTCCAAATCACCACAATATTATCAAATTATAGACTCACAATCACATTTCGAAACTATTGACACCAAAATCAACCAATTTGGGTGAAAAGGGTAAAATGGTCAAAAATCTCATATCGAAAATTGAACTCGGAATTTGATTATTTTTAGATGTAAACATTCTCCAAGTAATAAGGATTATAATGGTGAAAACTAATTCAAAATGGAGTTAGAATGAGTTCACAAACCCAACTTTTGTTAGAATTTCGGATTAGCCAAACCCCCCCCCCCCCCCCAAAAAAAATCTCTAATTTGAAATCTAATTTTTGAAGTTAAAATCATGAATTAATTAATGGAAATCAAAGATATAAGTTGAAAATGAGTTACTCAATAGTTTTCCGTGACAAATTCCCTTGAAATTCACCTATATCGAGCTTAGAATGTCAAAAATAGAGGAAATTGGCCCTAATCTCGTCTTTTGGGGAAAGATAATGTTCAGGCCCACTTAACCCTTCTCGATCGTGACCCACTTACGTCACAATTACAAAGGTCAGGTCCTTGATTCATCCCAATAGTTTCTTATACCTCGCGATCGCGGCAAGACTCCTCCGCGAACGCGAAGAACAATCGGCGGCACCCGTTGACAGCAACCATTTCACAAGGCTAAATCTCCGAATAGATCCTTGAGATTCGATTGGAACCCTGTGAAAACAAATCAAATATGCAACCCTACTAAATTTGATATTCCGAACTCAATGGAATAATCATAATTTGAATTCGAGGCCTCCTTGACCCGCAATCCAATAAGTCAAAACTAAACTAGTTTTGGCACTTGAGATATCCAAAATACCCCCCGGGACTTCTAAAAATTATAACGATGACATTTCTACCATTTTAATTACCTCCCGAAACTATTGGAACCATCATAAATCCAATCCGAGCACCCGAACCCCAAATATTGACCAAAGTCAAACTTGAAACAAACTTTAACTCAATTTTCAACTTCGGACCTAAATTCCATGTTTTAACTCCAAATCTTATTATGAAAACTCTCCTAGATCAATTTTCACATTCCAAAGCTGATGGAAACTTCAAATGAACCAGAAGCTGGAGCCTTACGATAAGGAGAAATAGAAATGGGCTTGGTGCCCGACTCGAGGTCAATAGCAAAGTCAATATTCCTGTCAGGTGGAACCCCTGAAAGATCAGAGGCCTCAACCTCAGGTCTACCTAGAAAGGCATAACAATGAGCTCCCCGCCCTCCATCTGTCTGGGAAACTCCTCTACTACCTTGCTGTACTAGGCATCACCCGCTCCCCTACCTTCGGTATGACCGTCTATGTGGCTGAACCTCTGGCTAGTGGCGATGGACCCCTGACTGGAACTACTGTGTAAGTATGGTGTGGATTAGAATGAGTCTTCATGGGGCACTATCGAACCATATGGTTTGGGGATCCACACCCAAAACACGATCTCAGAATAGATGGCTGATGCAAAAAAAATAGGAGGGATATTGTAACCACCCTGGCCCACGGGCTTATGCTGTGAACCGGATGAACTTTGACCCGATCTATATGATCCACAGTAGCTCTGCCCCCCTCAATTATTGGCATAGAGGCATGAACCGTCCCTCTGCGCTGAAAGGAACCACCTCCTTTATAAGAACCTTTACCTCCAAATAAGGTACCTAAAAATTGACCATAAGCACGAGCTCTCTTAGGGTCCTCAAAATCCTCCTTCTCTATCAACTCCACATCCTTGGCGGCACTCACCAGCCACTAGAAGGAGGCTCTATCTCTAGATACCCAGAATACTGACTGCCCGATAGAATAAGTCAAATCCCTCACAAAGTAGCAAACTCTCTCGGTCTTATCGGGGATGATAGCGATGACATGTTAGGCGAGCTGAAAAAAGAAAACCTCATACTCAAAAACGGATATCCCATCCCACCTTAAGCTCTCAAACCTGAGGTTACTCTCCTCCCTCACATTCCAAGGGCTGAAACGATTATAAAAAGCACTAGTGAATGCCTCCCAAGTCATTGGAGGAGATCCAACTAGTAAATATCTAGAATATGTCCTCCACCACTCTCTAGCTGGCCTATGAAGCTGAAGAGTAATATATCGAACACCATGGGACTCAACCAATCCAACTGTCTCAAGCAACTCCCTACAAGTGGTTAAGAACTCATATGCATCCTCGATTTTCCCACCCTGTAACTAAGATTGGTCCATCTTTCTAAAATTCTCATAACGATGCTTCTCATTCTCAGTCAATGCAACTATTGGTGCATCCTGAACCTCAATTACTGGTGCTAGAGGAACCTCATCTGTAGGGACTACTAGCGGTTTTCCCGCCTGTCCTTGAGCCTCAAGAGCTTGCTGTTGGTCTAGAGCCTGTACCCTCACTCGGGTCGGTGATATACCGGGTGTACCCGTGGCTCTGCCAGTTTTTGCCATAGTCTCGAGCATGCAAAAAACCCTCAATAAAGTGTCCTGTAGTAACGGTGCTGCTGCATACTCAGGAGAAACCTGCTTAGGGGAAATGCCCCTCTAATAATCCTTGGTTGGTGCCGCTCCTCGACCTTGGCCCCTACCTCTGCCTTTGGCTCTGCCTCTACCTCTACCCCAAGCTAGGGTATCAGTAGCAATCTCGGGGGCTGGCTCCCCTCGTCCAGTAGAAGCTGATGCTTTAGTGCTAGCCATCTTCTGAAAGAACACACGATAACTCAACACTTATACAATAACCCACACACGACAGAACTAAAAGAAGTAAAAAGAAGATTTCCTAACAATATTCATAACCTCTCGAAGATAAGTACAGACGTCTCCACACCAATCCTCGAGTCTCTACTTAGACTTGGGTTGTACACGTGATACTTATGAACTTGGGGCTTTGATAAATTTGTCACGACCCAGATTCGGGGTGATATCACTCGCTTAACCTACCAAGATGATTCAACCTAAGAGAATGAATAATTCAAAATGAGCAAAAATAAAAGCGGAAATGTAAAGTCCAGTATGATATAGATAAGGATAAACTGAAAAATAGATTCTAACCATCCAAGACTTGGTGTCACATGTACAAGCCACTATTTCAAAAATGAAATAAAAAAGATACAAGTCTATATGTCCTAGTTTTCAAGTAGAACAAAGCATAAAGTAAATGGATGACGAGAGTCTGCCAAAGAAGACAAGCTTCTACGTCTCACGCGTCAAAAAGCTCGGCCAATCAAAGGAGTACTAAGAGAAAGAGGTGTTGGACTCAGATCCTACATAAATGTATAAGCAAGGGGTGAGCACCAACAATATGGTACTCAAAAAAATGGAAACTAAACCCTAAGTAAAGCAATGTGGAATATAGGTACTCCTGACATCCCAACCACAATCCTCCACAACTACACACCTACATTTAGAAAGCTCAATCTATATAGTTTATATCACAATCATACCAGAATACTAGAAAGTTCATAAATAGAAACCACATATCCGTTCTCACTACCATACTCAGGCAACACAGGAAATCTCAAATCATAATCAATCACAGGATGAAGTAGATGCAAATATAGTGTCATATAATCGTGATGCATGTTTGTCTTATCATACAAATCCGTTGATCACCTCAGACCAGAACCCATGGGAGCCTCACATAGACTATATATCCGCTAAAAAGACCTTGGACAATATATGTCGAAAGAGACCTCGGCTATAATATCCCCCTGAAGAGACTTCGACATCCAGAAAAAACCTTGGTAAATCACCTCGATCGGTAGAAACCTCATTTCCAATATTAGTACATCACTCATATCATTTTTCATCCATCAAAGATATAACATATGCATAAGTAATGAGTGAAACAAGATAAATATTCATAAAAGATATCATATATTCCTCAATCACATAATAGATCAATGCTTCGTAATTCATAACACTTAGACAATTACCACTATTCGGATTCCACTATCATACTTTAACTCATATAATTCAATTCAATCTAATGACCTAGCACACGCTAATCCATTCACATAAGAAAATACAATGTTCAATATACTTAACAAATGTTAGAATTCCACTTACCTTAGTCAAAAGTCACGAACAATCCGAACTCAAAGCTTTTCCCCTCCGACGATACACTAAATTACCACAATCTAATCAAATATATACTCACAATCTTATTTTGAAATTATTGACTCCAAAATCAAGTAATTTGGGTGAAAAGGGTAAAATGGTCAAAAATCTTATATCAAAAATCGAACTTGGAATCTGATTAATTTTAGTTGAAAACATTATCCAAGTAATAATAAATCTAATGGTGAAAACCAATTCAACAACGGGGTTAGAATGAGTGCACAAATCCAACTTTTGTTAGAATTTTTATTTAGGTAAAAACCCCAAAATCTCCAATTTGATATCTAATTTTTGAAGTTAAAAACATGAATTAATCAATTAAAATGAAATATATAGGTTAAAATGATTTACCCAATAGTTTTCTATGAAAAATCCTCTTGAAATTCACATACACTGAGCTTAGAATGTCAGAAATGGATGAAATTTGCCCTAATCCTATCTTTTGCAAAAAGACACTGTTTAGGCCCACTTAACCCTTCGCGATGGCGACCCATCTATGTTGCGAATACGAATATCAGGTCCTTGCTTCATCATGATTATGTCCCATACTTCATGATCGCAAAGGTCAACAGACAGGTGCCTTGCGATCGCGGCAAGACTCTTCTGCGAACGCAAATAACAATTGAAGGCACCAGTTGACGGCAGCCATTTCACAAGGCTAAGTCTGCGAATGGACCCTCAGGATTCCATCAAAACCCTTGAACACATACCAGATATGCAACTATACTAAATTCGACATTTCAAACTCAATGGAACTATCATAATTCAAATTTGAGGCCTCCTTGACTCTGATAATGACATGGATAGCATGGATCACATGGAAGCTTTAGAGGAGCTTGATGGACACCAAATAAAGACATACAATGTGTGGAAGGTCCATCAAAGTGAACAGAAAGAAGAAAGAAGCCATGTGTGCAAATGGCCATCTCATAAATTCAAGCATTTACAAAAGAAGGCAACTAAACAAGGCCCTTATCTCATTAAGGGTAAAATTGTAAAAGAAAGTGTCTTCTTTATTTCTTTAGTATAAATAGTAGTCTCTTTTAATTTGGAAAGGAGATTTTGGATGTTGAATGAAGAAACTCTTTAAAGAGTGTAGTTTAAGGGTGGTTACCTTTAGAATAGTTTAGTTTAGTGTAGCTAAATCTAAATATATTGAGTCACTCATTTATGGATTTTAAGTGAGTTTCTCCTTTTCATTAAATTCGAGTCTCTTCTTCCTTGGTTAATTGTTCAATTAGCCCTTCTTTCTTCCCTTCTCATCCCCTTTCTCATCTATCTTAATTTTGTGTTGTTTGAATTCCGTATTTGATTTCAAATTAATTTTATTTTCAATCGGAATCTTATCATTTGGTATTAGAGCTTAGGTTTAGTTTTATTTTTACAAATCTATGTCTTGAAATTTGATCTATTCAAGAATCAAAAAAAATCCAAAACATTCATCCAAAAAACATCCAAAAATTATTTTGTTTTGATTTATTATTTTTGACACTAGATTCTTGTTTCCTAGTATTTTTTGAGTCTATGTTTCAAGTTTTGTTCAATTTGGAGTTGTAGAAGTGAGGTTGTCATTGAAGGGTTTTGAGCTTTTAAAATTTTTCAAATTTTGAAAGTGGGTCTTTTGATTGAGGAGGAATTGGAGGTTAATAATCATTGAAGTTTGTTTCCCAAGTCGAGAGGAAGCTAATCCTAAATTTTGAGTCAATTTTGAATTGATTTGAGGGTGTTGGCATTTGGTGTGTGTTCTTGGTGTTCTTGAAGATCTTCAATTGTTCTTGAAGAAGAAGACCAAACTATACATTTGATCCAATTTTCTCAAGTCAAAGTTGGTCAGAGTGTTTGTGGGTCCACAAGTGGATATTTAGAAAAAAATTTCGAAATTCAAAAAAAAATAATTAAAAAACTATTTTCCATGTGAACTGCCACGTCAGCAACAACTTGCCAACACAGCAGCCATGCAGGCTCCATGTCAGCATAACACAACAACTGACTGCCACACATAGAGGTACACCTCTCTGATGTGCGCGTGAGGTACAACTTTAGACAACAGGATTTTGGTTTCAGCCTCAAAAATATTCTAAGTATGGGAAGTTTTTTGGACCTAAAAATTTCTCTAAGTGTCCAAACTTCGTAATATTTTTCTACACTCTTTTTTCTTCAATTTCTCAACTATTTAAAAATTAATTAACATCTTTAATTACTTGTTAACTAGTTTTAATCATCAAATCAAACTCGTTCTATAGATGAACTTCTTTGAGGCTTCAAATTATTTTCAAGTGTCCGAATTCACTTTTTCTTCTTTTAAACTCATTTTTCTTTCATTTCTCAACTATTTAAAAACTAATTAACATCTTTAATTACTTGTTAGCTAGTTTATAAACATCAAATCATCTCTTTTTGATTATTCAAATTAAGTAACAATAAGCAATCTCTTCTACTTTTGTTACTTAGTTTTCTTTAAGTCCGATTTAATTTTTTTCGTGTTAATTTCTTTCTTGTGCTTCTCTAGTTTTATTTTGTTGTTAATTTTCTTGATTCAAGTCTGTTAGTTTTATTTAAATATTTCTTCTTTCAAGTTTCACAAAGATACATTCCTCCATAAGGATAGATAACCTTGAATCGATTAAAAGAATTAGTAACACTATCAATTTGGAGAAAAAGCCATAGAAGGTGAGTTGAAAGTTGAAATAAAGAGTGACGTGAGAAATATTTGCTACTAACTTGTTTGTTGAGATTTATAGGTATGGTGGAAGGATCATTATTATTTACTATCGTATACCCATACTTTGAGCACAAATGAGTTGTGTGCTTCAATACAAAGAAATATTAAAAGGTTGATTCAATTAAGCACCGATATGGCACCTGATGAATTGGAAAGACTATTTAAGGGTACTACTCATTGTGATGAAGAATCTATGGAGTTGCACAACCAAGGTGAAGACACTTTGTGTAATGATCTACAAGGTAACAATGCTAATTCTTGCACTTCCTTAAACTTGGAGATTCATTGTGTGGCTAGTAGCCAATTGAGTATAAATGATAGCTTGTTTTCATGTGAGATTAATGATTCTTTACCACATAGTGATAATGTATTTATTGAGAGTTTTCATACACTAGTTGATCCTATTGACGACTGTATTGATTCTTTTTGTAAGATTAATTTGTGTTCACCTAGTGTTGACACTTGTGCCTTGAATGATAGTACATTATCATGAAGTTCTTTGCCATGTTTTGATAATGTGCATGTTGAAAATGTGGATACAATAGTTTATCTATTGATGACCAAATTGATTCTTCTAGTAAAATCAATTTGTGTCCACCTAGTGTTGATACATGTGCTTTGATTGATAGTTCATTATCAAGTGATATTGGTGTTGATCAACTTGTGTGTAATAATCTATTATTTGATGTTGAAATGACTAATGAAGGTGAAATGAATAGTGATGTGTCTTGGCATGATAGAAGTGTAGTCCCCCTTAAAGTCTACCAAGTGATTGAGAATCCACTATGGTGTAATTACACACTCTCCGAAGATGGAACTTTCTTCTTGGAAGATGATAGTACGTCTATTGGAGTGGTTAGTGGTAGAAAGGAAGGGAGTGTATGTTCTCTAATGACCCATTCATTCTTGTGTCGTCCCATACTTGATCAAGGCCTTAACGCTTGTGGATCAAATAGTGATTCTATATTTGGGTACACCTTAGATGAAGTTCATTTATGTAGCACCTTTCTTTATTACTTGTTTGTATATGATGATCCTTTGGTCAAATGTGGTTTTATGCTTCTGAAACTCAAGGAAAATGTGTCATTACCTATTTTGGGAGTTTCCTATATAGTTGCATCCTTGTTTGACACACTAGTGCTTAAGTTGTGTGAACCACAACTAGTGGGTTCTAAGTTGCTTATATATTTTTTGGAGAGTCCATGGATGTTAAGGGCTCCTTGTTACCTTCATAGGGTTAGACAAGTTAAATTTTTAAGTGGGACTCTCGGAAGCATGCTTGATACTCTTGGAAACATGCTTATCACCTTTCTCTACTACCTCTTTGCCTATGATGATACCCATGTTGTTATGGGAATTATTTACTATAGAGGTAGAGGTATATGGGTCTTGCACTTCTTTGACTCGAATGAGCCCTAGGCCATCAACATCAAGAACACATAACCAACCTTGGTAATGAAGTACCCTATCTCTCCCTCGTAAGAAGACCTCTACTTTTTTTTCTTCACCAACTTTTTAAAACTCTACTAGTACTGGGTCAAGGTCTTGTTTTGATTTAACATCCACCACCAAAGATGATTCGGACTCATTATGAACAACCATACCACCATCATCGGAACCACTCAACTTTACCCCTCATCTATCCAACCGATGAACAACTTTCATCAACTCTCTCTTCCCTTTATCCACATAAGCTACACTTCCCATAGAAACCCTATTAAGTGCATCGATAACAATATTGGCCTTACTCGGATGGTAATGCACATCTCTGAGGAGTTTTAGCCATCTCCTTTACCTTAGATTGAGGTCCTTTTGTGTGAACACATATTGGAGGCTCTTGTGATTGGTGAACATATCCACATGTACCCCATAGAAGTAATGCCGCCAAATCTTTAAATAAAAAACAATGGCTGCTAGCTCAAGGTCATAGGTAGGGTAGTTACACTCATACATTTTCAATTGTCTAGAAACATAGGCTATAACCTTACCATTTTTATTAATATACAACCTAAAAAAATCTTTGAAGCATCACAATAAACCACAAACCCTTCTAATCCTTCTAGTAGAGTCAAGATATGAGTGGAGGTAAGTCAATATTTTAAAGTTTGGAAACTCTTTTCACATTCATCTATCCATATGAACTTTGCTTTATTTTGGGTCAATTTCGTCATAGGAGATGAGATGGAAGAGAACCCTTCAACGAACCTTCTATAATATATGGCTAGACCCAAAAACCTCCTAATGTCAGAAGGAGACAATGGTCTAGGCCAATTATTGACTGCCTCTATTTTCTTAGGATCAACCTTGATCCCTTCACCAGATATTATGTAGTGAAGAACCGCCACCTTTTTTAACCAAATCTCACATTTACTATATTTGCACAACCCTTAAATGGTTATTATGTTCTTCCTCACCGCGAGAGTAAATCAAGATGTCATCAATGAAAACTATAACAAAAGTATCAATTTAGGGTTTGAACACCTTATTCACTAGATCCATAAACACTGCCGGCGTATTTGTCAACCCAAATGGCATCACCACAAACTCGAAGTGACCATACCTTGTTCGTAATGCCCTCTTGGGAATTTCATGCTCCCTCAACCTTAGTTGGTGGTAGTCGGACCAAAGATCAATCTTGGAGAAGTGAATTCCCCCTTGCAATCGATCAAACATATCATCTATCCTAGGGATTGGGTACTTTTTCTTAATGGTCACCTTATTTAATTGACGGTAATCTATGCACATTCGAAGCGACCCATCCTTCTTCCTTACAAACAATACGGAAGCACCCCATGGTGAAATACTTGGCCTTATGAAACCTTTCTCTAACAAGTCCTTTAATTGTTTTTTCAACTCCTTTAATTCCGTCGGGTCCATTCGATAAGGAGGAATAGATATAGGTTGGGTATCGTGGAGAAGATCGATACCGAAGTCAACTTCCTTTTTAGGAGGAATACTGGAAAGGTCATCGAGAAAGATATCGGAAAACTCATTAACTATGGAAACCAACTCAAGAGAAGGACTTTAAGAGTCAACATCCCTAACCCTCATAATAAGATAAATGTAACCTTTAGCAATTAAATTTTGGGCCTTAAGACAAGAGATAAACCTATCCTTCACCACCTAATCACGATGCCCCTATTCAAGAATATACTTATTTGGGAATTGACACTTGACTTGATGAGTCCTATAATCTATTGAAGCATAAGATACATACAACCAATCCATCCTAAGTATAATATCAAAATCTACCATGTCAAGTTCTATGAGATCACAAGGAATAACTTTATGCAAGATAGACATGAGACAACCCTTATAGACTTTTCTAGCAATAACCGATTCACCAATGGGGTAGACATCAAATAAGGCTCCACTAATAGTTTGGGAAATACATCAAAACTATTAGCTAGGAAGGGAGTAACAAACAACAAATTTGCACTTGGATCTAACAATGCATATACATCAACAGCAAAGACCTTTAACATACCGATAGAAACATTTGGTGCTTCTTCAACCTCTTGTTTCCCATACAAATCATAAAAGCGGTTGGTGCATTGGCCACCTCCTGGAGCTTGTTGACCGTGAGCCAATTGTCCTTGAGGCCTACCACCACCACCACCACCTCTATAATCCCTAGCATGATGACCCAGTTTAACACACTTAAAGCATGCATTGGAGCCGGCTAAGCACTCTCCTTTTTGATTCTGCCCACACTTCTTGCAAGAGGGAAAAGATTGAACACCCACATTCTCTTTTGGGACCATTGGGTTAGCACCATCCTTGTTGAACCTTGGAGGAGGAGCATTGGTGGAACCTTATCCCATAATTTATTGCCCACCTTGGCCCTTTTCACTGCCACCATAACTAGACCTTTGAGGTTTGAACCATCCACCATCCACTCTATCCTTCTTGAACCCTCTTGACCTCTTCCTAAACTTCTCTTATTCAATTTGTTCCACATATATCATGAGTTGGGAGATTTTCATCTCCTTGACCAACATGGCCATTTTATATTCTTTGGACACTAAGCTAGAGACATTAGAAATGAACATGCTTATACTTGATCTTTGATCGATGACCATGAAAGGAGCATACTTAGACAATTTGGTGAATTTGAGTGTATACTCTCTCACACTCATACTCCCTTGGCGAAGATTGGTGAACTCTTGAATCTTTTCCTCCCTTAGCTCCAAAGGAAAGAAATGGTCTAGGAAAGTACTTTTAAACTCTTCCCACTCTATTGGTTCCATATCTTCACCTCTCTCAATGACCCATTGATCATACAAAACTCTTGCCATACCCCTGAGTTAATACGCCACTATCTCAGCCTTTTTATTTGGAGGCACACCCATAATGGCCATAATTTGATATACTTCATCCATGAACTCCATAGGGTCCTCATTAAATTTAGAACCATCAAACTCGGGTGAATTCATTCTCTTGAAATCCCATATCCTAGAAGGTTTTTTTAAAATTTCTATGAGAAAGTTCATAAAGGTGTTTAACCTATTATCTCTACGATGTAGAGTGAAGGAGGCAGATTTGGCACTTGAGAAGGAGGAGGAACACCTTGATTTCCTTGGTTGGCTACAGCTTGAGCCAACAATGTGATAATATTGTAAAATTCTGGATGGGTTACCCCTTCTCCATGATGTGGGGCATCGGGAACCAGAAGAGCTTGGTCCTCATCATCAACCCTTCATCTTGGAGGTGCTCTTCATCGAGATATTATCTAGAGAACACAAAATAGTTTGTTAGTTAGGGAAAGTCTTAGGAAACTATGGGGCATGACATAAATTTGAAAGAAGTGAAAACTTTCTTAAACATCCCATAGTCTCCTATTCATAGTTGTGGCTTGCTTCACAACTATGAACATGACCCTACTCGATATGGCATGTTAGACTCTGAGGACCATTTCAAATCTCAAGCTCTGACACCAAGTTTGTCATAACCCAAGCGATGTCCCAGATGCGACATGATAAATGAGACACCTAGAGGTACCTCACCCAAGCCTCTTAGTATTCATTAAAATTTTTATAGGTAATTCCATTTAAGAATAAACAAAAGAAAAAAGAGTAATGGGACTAAGGGAAAAAATATAATAAAAGTCATTAACAACATCAAAACATTATCCAATTGTCCAAAAATACCTTTACTTTACTTAGATTTGGCGGGGGCTAAGACATGTCTCTAGATCATCCTCATAGTGAATGGAACAAGTACTCAAAGGAATTCAAAACGCCTATACAAATCAAAAGTTAGAAAGGAAAAAGGGGTATCGTTTCCGAAACATAGAAACTCACCAAAGTAGTAGCCTTCAACAATCAAATTAGCCAATTAGAGGTGAATATGGAGCAACGCCGGTCCATACATGGTAATATCATGTAGGCAAAGAGTATGCATTAGTACTTCAAATGTACTACATATGTGAGCATATAATATAATAAAAAACATTAGAAAATTTATAAGCAAAGACATAAGTGAATGAATGCATGAGGAATCACACACACACATATATATAACATTAAAACATTCATTTTATGGAAAGATGACTGTAATCAACATTTAAGACCATGAAAGCTATTACATGGAATCCAACATAACCCCCTACGTTGGCATGGGGAGACTACTTGTCAGGTAGATCTCCATCAACTTTAATCATTTCTTTAACTTTAACTTTAAGGAGTAATTGTAGATCCACTAGCCTAAATAGCCTACAAGGGCTCCTATGTTGGCGCATAGTTAATGCAACATGAGACTTTACTTAATGACCCCTTAGGTCGAGTCCCTATCTTCATGCTACATTCAGTTTTAGGTCAATCCCACGGAATATCATTTAAATATCATAATAACATAAGCATTCATATAACATTAGACATCAAATCATCATTCAGTAAAATAGCTCATTAAATATTTCATTTGATTCAAATATGTGAGAATTGTCCTTATCACTTTTGAATCCATTCTTTGGATAAGAAGCCCTTTTATCATCAGTCAATCATTCTTTCATTTCATATGACCCCTTTAAATATATAACCTTCATTTGGAGTCAAAGCTTTTAATTCAAATTCATTTCAACATAATTAAACTAGGTGGGTTCTTTTCATTCAACCTTCAATATATTTAAAACAATAAATGCATATGGGAGAGTGATGGAAATGCATCAACTAAAACATCTCAAAATAACCCATCATATATACTTTAATACTACTTCCATGCCTTCATATAAGGAACTTGACAAATTATCCATTTTATGAAATTGAGAGTCAATTTATATCAATATAGGTAAATAGGCTTCAAATAAACCATAATCTATGCATTTGGAATTATCATATAAAAACCCATAAGATTTTATCATTTAAAATTGAAATATTAAGTTGAGAAAAATATTTGGGCTCCATGGGTGGAAAAACCCATGAATGAGCCCACATACCTTGGAGAATAAGGCCGTAATGTAGCTATGAGAATTGGAGGCTTGAATAACCTTGAATTGAAACCCTAGACTTTGGCTGGAACCCTTAGGAGATTTTGAGAGGAAGGAATTTTTGTTTTTGAGTCTAAGTGTTAGATCGATGGATTAGAATAGATTAGGGTCCTTAGATAGGGTTTATTTAATCCTTAAATCGACCACACTTTGATGTTAACATCTGGGAAAAGACATAAATGCCCTTTAAAAATTTGGGCAGAACTGACCCTCAGGACTTCTTCTATGAGTCGTAGAATGGGCTCGTCCTGTAGGGTGTGAGTAACACCCTGAGGAATGATATTAGAAGTCCTATATGACTTGTAGAAATGAGTTGTGGTCTCGACAAAGAGTCATAGACTCGAGTCATCCTGCAGGGTTGGAAAACTTGCAAGTTTAAAGTCTCTGAAGTTTCTTGATGAGTCATTTATATGACTCTTCTAAACTTCCACGAATCATAAATTCCACTAATAGATCTGTCCTTCACTTAATCCAGTTTCCTTTTCTCCGTACCCTCTCAACGAGTTATTTCTACGACTCGTACAAGTACCTATGAATCGTACGTAGACTCTAGACTTAGGGAAGATCACTTTTTTAGAGATTTTTCCCTCGTTTTGACCTTTCGACATATAGGTTCTTACACACGTGGAAATGGAGATAGGTGTGGCTAAGGAAATTGGCATAAGGCATAACCCTTTACCTTGAAGGTACTTCATAGCTAATCCCATTTCTTCTTCCATCAGCTTTGCTACCTGATGCTCCATATCGTCATGCTGCTATCTCTATTATATATATATTAGTAACTTATGTAAAGATAACAAATCAATTATTCATGGATTATACTTTCTTCACAAATAAATCTTGCATAAATAATACGTGCATAACTAATACCTACATAACTAATACCTGTATAAGTTGTTCCTAAATAGGTAGGGATATTTGGGTTTCATGTCCTCTTTAGCTTCCCACATCAACTCTTCAATATTTCGACTCCACCACAATACTTTCACAGAAGCTATATCCTTATTTCATAATCTTCTTAGAATGATCTACTATGGAAACAAGGACTTTTTCATAAGATAACTTCTCTGAAATTTGAACATCTGTTGTTTGCACTATACGTGTTGTATCGGTAATATACTTTTATAACATAGAGACATGAATAACAGAGTGCACTGCTTCTAACTCTGGAGGTAACTTTAGATCATAGGAAACTCAGCCTATCCTTTGCAAATGTGGTAAGGCCCAACGTACCTAGGACTCTACTTTCCTCTTTTTCCCAAACCTCAAAACATCCTTCATAGGTGAAACATTCCAAAGGAACCAGCCAGCAATATCAAAATTTTGTCTCACCACCTAACATTCGCATATAATTTCTGATAGCTTGAAGCTTTCAACAACTATCTTCTAATTAACTTAATTTATTCCATGGCCTGCTATAGTAAGTCTGGTCCAAACAATCCTGATTCTCCACCCTAAAACCAACAAAGAGGGGATCTACATTTTTTTCCATATAAAGCCTTATATGGTGCCATACTGATACTAGAATGATAGCTATTATTATAAGCAAACTTGATAAGTGGCAAGTGATTATCCCAATTTTCTTTGAAATCTAGCATACACAGTCGTGACATATCCTTGAGCGTATGGATCTTACACTCAGCTTGGCCATTTTTCTGAGGATGAAATGTTGTATTAATGTTACCTATATCCCCAAGGCATTCTAGAAGGATTTCCAAAAGTTTGTTGTAAATTGTGCTCCTCTGTCTGAAATAATCGATATAGGAACATCATGCAATCTAACGATCTCTCCAATATATAGCCCTTTATAATTGTTAACTGAAAATATTGTCCTGAACAATAAGAAATAGGCTGATTTCATCATCCTGTCGATAATCATCCAAATAGAATCATACTTCCATCACAAGTGAGGCAAACCTGTAACAAAGTCCATATTTATTGCCTTCCACTTCCACAATAGAATAGGTATCTCCTAAGTCAGACCACTGTGTTTCTAATGCTCGACTTTCACCTTCTGAAAATTAGGACACTGTGATACAAACTTACTAATATCTTTCTTCATCCTAGGCCACTAGTAATTTTTGTTATTATTGCGATAAATCTTAGTAGAACTTGGGTGAACATAATATCGAGAATAGTATGCTTCCCTCATAATCTGTTGTGGAAGACCTACAACATATGAAATACACAATCGATGTTCATATCTTAGAATTCCATCTTCTACTATATTGAAAGCTAAAGAGTCTTACTGCTGAGCCTTGACCTTAAGTTGCTCGAAGCTAGGATCCGTGTGTTGTCGTGCCTTCACCTCCGCAACTAGAGATGATATGGATGAGTTCCAAATTGTCACTCTATTATTAGAATCGACAACCTAAACTTCAATTTAGCTAGATGATGAAGGTCTTGACTATCTCCTATTTCTCCACTCCAAAAATATGATAAGCTGCACATCGATTTACATCTTAGGGCATCCGCTACTATATTTTCTTTCCCTATATGGTATAAGATTCCTACATCATAATCTTTCAGTAACTCAAGCCATCAGTTCCGTCGTAGATTCAATTCCTTTTATATGAAAATATACTGGAGGATTTTATGATCTATGTAAACATCAACATGCACGCTATGTAACTAATGCATCCCGTTCTTCA
Organism: Solanum dulcamara; assembly: GCF_947179165.1. Taxonomy (NCBI): domain Eukaryota; kingdom Viridiplantae; phylum Streptophyta; class Magnoliopsida; order Solanales; family Solanaceae; genus Solanum; species Solanum dulcamara. The sequence goes on along the minus strand of NC_077239.1, from coordinate 45,046,604 downwards.
AGGCATGAATAACTGCGGCCAACTCTAAATTATGGTTCGGTAGTTATCTCATGCTTCATTAGTTGTCTAGAAGTATAAGCAATTACCTTACCTTGTTGCATCGGAACATAATCCAAATTGATGCCTGAAGCATCATAATACACCGCATAAACCTATGGTCCTTCTAGCAAGGTTGAAACTAGGGATGAAGTCAATCCATTTTTCAGATATTAGAAGCTCTGTTCATATGTTGCGGTCCACTGAAACTTATCTACATTCTGAGTTAGCTTAGTCAAAGGTTTCGAAAGCAAAGAGAATCACTTTACGAATCTCCTATAATAGCCTTTTAACCCTAGAAAGCTACGAACTTCTATTGGGGTCATGTGTATAGGCCAAGTCTTCATGGCCTCAATCTTTTGCATGACAACATGTATACCAGCATCTGATACAATATGTACTAAGAAGGCCACAAAATGCAACAGAACTCATACTTCGAGATCTTAGCATATAATTTCTAACCTTAAAGTACCTGAAATACTGCTCGAAGAGGGTCTCTATGCTTTGACTCTGATCTTGAATATACGAGAATATCATCAATAAACACAATAAAAAATAAGTCTTAAAATGTCCTAAATATGTTGTTCATCGGGTCTAGAATTACTGTTGGGGAATTTATTAACCCAAAAGACGTCACAAGAAACTCAAAATGACTATATCTGGTCCTGAAGGTTGTCTTTAGAATATCAGTCTCCCGAACTCACACTGATGGTACCCAAAAAAAAACAATCTTTGAGATACATCATGCACCTTTTGGCTGATCAAACAAGTCATCAATCCTTAGCAGCGGGTATTTGTTCTTTATAGTTACCTTATTCAGCTGTCGGCAGTCTAAATATATGCACAACGATCCATCTTTCTTCCATAAAAACAACACTGGTGCACCCCATGAAAATGCACTCGGTATAATAAATCTCTTATCTAATAAAAAAATTAACTGCTTCTTCAATTATTTTAGTTCTGCTAGTGCCATTCTATATGGGAGAATTGATATCTATCGAACATCAGGTAATGTGTCAATAACAAAATTAATCTTCCATTCTGGGGAATACAAGGTAGCTCATCTAGAAAGACATTTGGAAACTAATTAAACTCTAGAATAACTGAAGTGTTGGTGGGTCAACATCAATATCTTGAATTCAGGTGGTATGGTAAATACAATCTTTGATGATCATTTTCTTTGCCTGATGATAGGAAATAAACTAGCCTTTTAGCGTTGCCGCACTACCCTCCTGGCCACAAGAATAACATGTTGTGGAGTCCTAACAACATCTCTTGAGATGTGATCAACCACAAGTATCATAATGTTGAAAAACCGATCTACATTTCTCTAGGTGGTGGCGATACTACTGCAAGGCCAATGTCTGTGAACTCTCTCGTGGGCTTGACTGTCCCCAGCGATCATATCTACTACTCTAGGATTACTACGGTATAGGCCTAGGTGTCCTACTAGAATACCTGGGTCTAGGACCCACATGAAAATCTTCGCAAAAATCAGTAGGTCTAATTACCATTGCTGCCCCCTCTCAGCTCACTCTACTCTAAATTGCCAATGTTTAAACTCCTTTAGATTTTGAACGACCACCCCTATGCAAGAGATATAAATGTCCATATTTAGTGCTGATATAGTACAAGCCTCAACCTACTGTGGATCCATCCCTCCTATAAATATTTGTATTCTAGCATCTATCGTATCTACAATCATTGGTGCATACTTGGCTAGGGAATCAAACCAAAGCCCATAGTCCTTGACATTCATACTACCTTAGAAAAGGTTTATGTACTTGTCAACTCAAGCAAATCAAAACTCTCTAGATAGATATTGATCTAAAAAGGCCTCAGTGAAGTAATCCAAACTGAATGGGGTACATTGGCCTTTATGGACCTCTCTTAATCCTCGTACCATAGAACAGCTACGCCTCTAAGCTTGAATGCTGCTAACTCAACAGACTTTGTAGTTGAAGCATGCATAATCCTAAAAATCCTATGTAGCAGGTAAATAAAGTATTGAGGGTCCTCTCTGCAGTCTGTCCCTGAATACAAGGGAGGACTCAATGCAAGAAACACTCATATTGTTGACCTTTCGGGCACTTCAAAAGGTTCGATTACATCTGTTGCCACTACCTGGAGATGCATGCCTGTTAACTAAGCGAATGTATAAACTGTGCTACTAAACTCCTAATCTATAGAATGACTATGGAGGTTCTGTAGGTCTTCGGATGTAAAAATAATAAAAGGGTGAGAAGTAAAGATGTTTCCCCTACTTGCTCTGGCAGAACTGTCCTGACAGGTGGTACTTTACCGATACCTTTACCTATGTATGTGTCTGAATTATGGCCAACTACTATCTCATGTGTCACTAGTATTTCTCTTTCAGTATAAGGAAAATAACAACTGTAAGTCAAAGAACTCAATCCTTATGACTTAGCTCTATAACACAATTTGAGAAGAAGAAGGGTAACATTCCTGAATAATGTTAGTAGCTGCTTGTTTACACAATGTGGTGCACAACACATTTATAAACAAGAATCTACAAGACACGACTTACAAACTCCCTAAGATACGACATTGCACTAATACCAAGTTTGTCACACCCTAAACTCACGGAGCGCAACTGGCACCTATTTCCAAAACATAGACAAAAGCTGACCTTGCTGAGCTACTTGCTAAAGGCGCATGGTAGCCACACACAGTCAAGAAAATAAACAAGTATATCTTAGCTTAAAAATAAACCCTCAGCCACCAAGGATCTTATTAATAGCTCTAAAAAGAAAACAACTACTCCTAATAGTTCATATAAAGCAATAAGCAGGTGGCACATAAGTTCTGTTTAGGCCATCGAGGCTGCCATGATATCTAGAAAAGAATAAATGCTATACGGGCCTTCAAGGACACCATGATATCTATATTATAAATGGAAAACATGAATACACAATATAGCTAGGCTAGTAAGCTGCTAACTGCTACCAACACAACAACAAGGCCCAATTGGCTAACAAGATGCAACCAATAAACATATAATGCCAAAATGGTCACCATCGTAGCTATACAACCTAATTGACTAGTCTGCATGCCTCTATGAATACAATACTTAGTGGGACAGAGCCCCAACCTACCCAAAAATGATAAATAGCAAAAAGGCAAACCTCTAAGACTCTAGAGACCCTTGAAAGGAAAGGAACCAACCTTTAAACCATTAAAGCTCGGCTATGCTACTTGGTAGGTCTGTATAATCGTCACTCAAAACCTATAGGCATGAATGCAGTGCCCCTAGCAAGGGGCATCAGTACTGAATAATGTACCGAGCATGTAAGGCAAATAGAAAGCTGAAACTGAAGTATAAGTCCTAAATGAAAAGGCAGGGCTGAAACACTAGTATAATACCTTATCTCCCTATAATGAGACAATATAACACATAACAAGTAATAACCTGACCTGGACCTCATAATCCCGGTAGGTACAAATAGCACAGAATCACTATAAGTCCTAAGAAGCACAAACAATCGCTAAATACCCATATTAGAGTCCCCCTTAACTGGATCCCAATGACAATACAATCTGAATTGTCTGAATGTACATATGTCATGAATCAATGCAACTCTGAAACTCTGTGGTACAATACATATATGTAGCCCCGTAGGTACAACTTGCATGTAACACCCCTTAAAAATGTTATATATGGTGTTCCAATTCTCAATGAAAATGATATTTCTTCTATATTTTGGGCATAACTTTTTATAAGATGGTCTAAATTAGGTGATTCAAATTTATAAGTAAACCCAATATCATTACCTACAACATTTATGAAGACCATATATTAAGTTTTAGAGAAAGTAAAGATCATCCAAGAGAGGTTGAAAATTGCACAGACTTGCCAAATATCCTACATTGATATTAGGAGGAGGAATTTGGAATTTGATGTGCATGATTGGGTATACTTGAAAGTTTTACCCATGAAGGGTTTGAAGAGATTTGGAAAGAAAGGAAAGCTTAGTCCCCGCTACATTGGTCCTGATCAGATTGTAAAGAGGGTTGGTAAGGTAGCCTATTAATTGGAATTGCCCCAGAACTAACAACTATTTATCTTGTGTTTCACATCTCTATGCTTAAGAAATATTTGGGAGATCCTTCGCTTGTTGTCCTAAATATGAGCATTGGGGTGAAAGAGAATTTGACTAATAAAGAAATCCCGGTTTAGATTCTTGATCGTCTTGTTCACAAATTAAGAACCAAGGAGGTAGCATCCATATAAGTTCTACGGTGGAATCAATTTGTTGAAGAGGCTAAATGGGAATATGAAGAGGATATGAAGGCTAAATACCCCCATCTAGTCATGCATTATAACGATGATGTTAATGGTAATATTCCCTTTTCCTATCTTTCATTTGAAGTTTATTCAAAATTTGAATATTTATATGCATTCTTGATTTTGACTAGTTCATTATATGAATATTTGAGTGTTGGGTTCTTGATTGCATTCGTTCCTTGAGTAAACCCTTAGCTAGGTCTTCATTTGAGGATGAATGATGCCAAGATGGAGATATTGTAACAACCTTAGTTATCCTAACCTAAACTAGGCTCGATGACAATAAGAAAAGTTGAGGAAAAGGATAGAGTTTGAGGACTACGAGTGTCCTCTACAATTCATAGAGCTTTCTACGAGTCGTTTCTATGACTTGTAGATCCTGCCAACCTTAGTGGCATTTTGGAATTAAAAAGCCTCCTTATGAATTGACCTTACGACTCGTAAAGACATTGACAACTCATAGGAATGAGTCATAAAATTATTGCTTGACTTATGATGAACATTTGCCTCAATACTTAAAGTATAATTCGATAGGACGAATCGTAGGAAGGAATATAAGTCGTAGAAATTACTCGTAGAAATAACTTAACACTTAGTTAACTTTTGGGAAGAGAAGTCACTACTACGATTTGAAATAATGAGTCATAGAAGTTTCTACGAGTCGTATAAGCGCTCCATAGAGAAACTTAAGAGACTCATCATTTCAGGTTTCTAAGAAACCTGCAGGATGAGTCGTATTTATGACACATCAATATGTTTATAACTCATCGAATTGAGTCATAGACCCCAATATTTTTAAGCCCAATTTCCATGATTGAAGACGATGATTCGTACATATTTCCACAAGTCATAATCATGAGTTGTAGATGACCAATTTTAGGTTTTTAGAGGGGGTATATTGGCTTTTCCCACCCCTCATAAACTAAAACCCTAACATTTGAGGACTAAACCAAGTCCCTTATTAGTATCCTAAATTCATAAACTCTCATTAACAATTAGACTATTTGAGAGCGAGAATTTGGAGAAGAGAAGAAACACTAGGGTTCGAGTTCTTCAAGAGAGGTCTTCTCTTTTCATATATTCTTCAAGTTACAGGTATGTAAGGCTACCCATAATGTGGATTGATTTAATGCACGTTCCCTACATTTTAGTTTTTTCTTCGTTGAGACGAGTTTCAAAGTCCCATGAATCGATATCTTGAATTATCTATCATTCCTGTTGAGTTTTTATGTAAATTTCATTGTGTTATCATGTATATATTATGATATTCTATGATTAGTTTCTTAAATTGAGTGTTGTTTAGAGTTTGAGTTCGTTTTTGCATTCACATGAACCCTAATTGAGATTTCACTGTACATTATGCATTTTTAAAAAAATAACATGTGTCATCTTTGATTGAAAAAGAGTTTGAGTATGAGTTGAGAAATCTCCTGAGTAGCATCTTGGGTATAAGCATACAAACTATAAATGAGTTGAGCAATCTTTTATTAAAACATCTATTTTTTAATTGAGTTGAGAAGTCTAATTATATTTTATTTTAAATGCATTATTTGAGTTGAGATGAGTTGAGTTTTGAACTACGTCCAAAAGAGACTAAATGAGTATTTTACTCAATTGATATATATGAGTATAATAAAGTATTCTGGAAGTAGTATTAAGCACTGATATAGGGTGAGCCCACAAACTACGTGGCCAACGTAGAGTAGAGGTCATACCTGTCAAGTCCCAAAATAATGGACTGTGGTTGAGTTTGGATACATTGAGTTGATCCTCCTTTACCCTAGTAAGGTTTTAGATAGCTGCGGCAATGGAAGTTCTTATGCGTTGTATCATCACTAGCTCATAACTGATGGTTGTCGATTAGACAACCTCCCATAGAGTAAATTATCATACTTTTTATATGGAGTTATATCTCTTATTGCATATTATTTAAAGCAATATATTATTCTACTTCATGCCTTATTGAGTGTAGTTATTTTTAGAATTGAGCCCTATGAGTTGAGATAATTTGAGTATCGTTGAGTAAGTTTCATTTCAACAATTGAACATACTCATATATTCCATGTTGTGAGGCCATTTGGTCTGAATCATTTTATGATGCAAATATATGTGATAGAGGTCCTCAACATGCACATCATTGAAGAGCAGATCTAACTCAGCTCTTGATGAGACCTCTATGCATTCGGAGGGCTTTATATTTATTTCCTTCACTTGTCATTCTGTTGATAGTCAATTGAGGTATCTTTGAACTTGTCTTGGCACCTCTCTAGTATTAAGTTAGAGGCATCATGGACAGAGACTTAGTAGAGTTAGATAGGTTTGTTTTAGAGTTTGTTTTTAAAACTTAACTTCAGTATTTAGTATACGATATTGAGTCACATCATGTTTGAGAAATCTTAGGCACATTAAATCATTATTCATGATGTGTTGAGTGACCACTTGAGTTATTTGTCTTTTAAGTTATATTACACCTTCCACTGCAAGTTTTGATGTATGATTGTACCAAGTTGTTCGCTTAGGGACCAACAATGGTCTTCAAGTGTCGACCACATCTACGGTACCCTCTCTAGGCAAAATCAACTCCATAGTTGTCCAACCGGACTACATTATAGGCCTTCTAAACATGCCTTTAGTTTAGTCTTTGATGGGGGATTAGGACAATCTCCTAGCTCAACATAATAATAGAAGAAATTCAAGTAAACAACAAGAATAAAAGTCATTTCCTCGATAGAATGAGGACTCACCAACTCCTTGAAAATCTAAAGTAAATCTAGCCACAAAGAGGATAGTCGTGGTTGTCGTTAGCCCCTACATTATGAGACAATGTAGGTAAAATATCCGTTAGTATGTTCGAATGTACTAACTGTGTGAGGTATGTATTAATAAGTAAAGGATCATAAACAACATGCCATAATATGCATCACCAATCATAATGAACAAGAATAGAGCTTAAAAACATTTGTAAACATATGAAACTCATGGTCAATGCAAATCATTAAACATCATCATAAAACTCATAACTCAACTTCAACTTATATAGAATAAGATATTTAATTGACATCTAAGACCATGCGAACTATTATATGAAATCTGATTCGAGAAGAGGGAGGCTACCTTGCCAGAGTATACTTCATCATGGTACTCAACTCAACTCAACTCAAAGGTGCTACATGTGGATCCACTAGCTAGGCCATGAAGGCAATCCTCCGTGGGCAATGTAGTTTAGGACTTTAGCAATTCAAGTATGAAAATTTATGGATTTTCATAGCATGATTCGAAATGCATAGATTATTAAGTATTTGAAGTTTAATTACCTATCTTATATCAGCATATGCAAGGCTTCAATGAGAGTATTCCTTCCACTCTCATTTCTAAAGTATTTTGATTATATGATAAATTATGTTTATTTTTTTTAAGCTTTACTCTAAGGTATGTGGGTGTTTATCCATGGATTCATCCACCCATGTAGTTCAAAACTCTTTAAAATAAATCTATTGATTTTAAGTAAGATTTTCTTATGGATAATTCTTATTTATACTTAATAGCATAAATCATGGTTAAACTAATAATTATTGGTCTATTTTGATGCAAAATAATTTAATATGTATGAATTGATTGTTTGCAAGTAATTTCTCTATTTATCTCTTTAAATATTTTTGAAATTCATGGTGGGTTGTTTAAAGGATGATTTTTAATTAATGGATTTCAAAGTATTTATGCATAATTTTATTTTCATACATGTTTGAAAGTTGAAGTGACTTAAACCCACCTAGTTTTACTATATTTTCAATAAAATTTGACTTGAAAAATTCGACTCCAAATAAATATTTATGAAATCAATGTTTATGATAAAAAGAGAGTCTTATAAAATAAAAGAATGATGAAATTTAATGAATGGTGGATTCTTTATGCTATAAGGACAATTCTTGCATTTTTGAATCACAAAAGATTTTAATGGGCTATTCCACCGAATGTGATGTTTTGAATTCTCAAGCTATATGCTATGACTATTTTGAAGTATTAAACTATTTGTGGGATTGACTTAGCACCGAATGAGGCATCGAGATGGGCTTCGATAAGGGAATCCTAGTAGCAATCCCTTGTCTCATTAACTATGTGGTAATATAGGAGCCCTTGTAGGCTTAGGTTAATGGATCCACAAATATCCCTTAAAGTTAAAGTTAAAGAAATGAATGAAGTTGAAGGAGTTCTACTCGGCAAGTACTCTCCCCGGCCAACGTAGGGGGCTATGTTGGATTCCATGTAATAGTTTGCATGGTCTTAAATATCGGTTGTGATCATATTCCCTCAAAATGAATGTTTTAAAGGATATCTATATGATTGATTATGCATGCATTGTATTATGTTTCATATTACATAAATGTTTTAATATTTCCTCAATGTTATTGCATGCCTACATACGTAGTATATTCAAAATAATAACGCATACTCTTTTGCCTACATGATATCACTATGTAGGGACCGGTGCTCCTCCTTGTTCTCCTCTATGTGGCTAGTTGAGATTTCATTTGAAGGATACTTTTGGTGAGTTTCCATGTTCCGGGAACAATACTCCTTTATCTTTCTAGGTATGATATGTCGTGGTTTTTAGACACTTACTATGACATTTCTTTCTATTATGATTGAGGGTGAGCTAGGGACTTGTCTTAGCCCCATTAATTCTAAAAGTTATAGGTATTATTAGACATATGTAAGTTGAAGATTTACTATTATAATTTCCGCTTATTTATTTATTGTCATTACCTCTGAAAGGCTAAAATAATGCTAAGAGGATTGTTTGAGGTACTTTCGGGTTCCTTATTCTCCATGTCATGCCTTGGCCCTAGGCTTGGGTTGTGACATTTCCCGTCCCATAGGTACGATCTATCTGGCCAGTAGGCTCGGTCAACCCAGCTCATAGGCTCGATCTACCAGACCCATAGGCTTGGTATAAAAATCAATTTGTATGCCCAAGAACTTTGCAGTGTCAGTGTCTGCTGAGGCCAAAACAAGCTTATCGGTGGCAGCTGGATGATAAAACATCACAACGATAACAAATAATCATAATTGATCAAATTATAATCATAACATTCTTTTCTAGGCTACTATGCAAGGAGTAGAGTGTCGGTGATAGACATTAACCATGCAGTGGTAGCCAACTCATCATGATAAGTCTACAAATCATATAATGACTATAAATAGGACATGACAAATTTAGGCCATCAAAATCATGCCAGAAGAGGAAAACAATAGCCTTAACATACCTTCCAACCAAATCCCAAAAGATGTCACTATGAAACTTGGCCAACCAAAAATAGTGACACAATGTGAAAATCAACAAGGCTGCAAGAATAAGCCATAGCGAATTGATAAGGTGCTTGTGTCAACTCGTGACCAGTCAAGTCCAATGCTTAAAATGAGGCCAATAACAACAATAAACAATAGCTAAATCCAATAAAGAAATTCCAACAACATCTCTAAGAAGCGACAAACTCCTGAGGCAACTTAACTAGGCATTCTCCACGCCATTCAACCTAACAACCATCCAATACGACCCAAATAAGAATCACACCAATCCCCTCATTATATCCAGAACCATAACACCATAAATAAACCACAAAAATATCCAAAATATCTAAGACAAAGGGGCTTTCCAGAGCCACAATATCAAAAACACCATCACGTAGCTCAAAAATCAATAGAAATAATACTAGGATATGGAATTATGAAGGAGAGTCGTAAAAAGAAGCTTACCTCAACAAAAATGTTGTAAATAAGATGCTTGAAAATCTTTCTCCTTGCATCAACAAAAACACAAAGCTTAATTCAACAAGAAAACTATACCACAATGATGAGCTCGCAACGTAGAGCAACTTCCATTAAAGTTCCGAGTTTAAAAGATCAATACCCATGGAGATTTTAGTAGCCTGAATTCTTTTTTTTCTGAGTTTTTTGATCATTTCTCTTGGGAAAAACGTGAATATAGACTTATATAAATATAAATCAACTTAGAGATAGGGGGACCCACCTAGAGGTGCCTTCTTGTGCAGTTTTACGAAAAATGTGAATATCTCCTAATCTTGAAGTCGTATGGATGAGAAGTTTAGTTCGTTGAAAACTAGACTCATAGAGCATCGATATGATAGGTCATGAAAATTCTAACTTCTCATATATTAGGAGAAAAGTTCTGAGAAATTTGACCCAAAATTTTAGAGAATTTCTTAACTACATTTACAATACCTTTGACCAAATTTTATTTCGCAACATCCTTGACTTCCACACTTAACATACTAACTTTATGCAATTAAAATAACTCATAAAATATCCTTCCTTGTGTATTAACAAGTCTTAGTCTTATTCCAAAAATACAAGTTAATTCTAACGTTCAAATAGGCAGGTTGTTACATGAATACAGAACCCCGATCTGACACAATATAGATAGGAACCCCATGAAACCTAACAATCTCACAAAGGTAGATCCTAGCAAACTGCTCCACATTGTATCTAGTCTTCACCGGAAGGAAATGAACTAATTTGGTCAATCGCACCACAATCACACAAACAGAGTCATACTTAACCAATGCCATGGGTAATCCCGTCAGAAAATCCATTGTGATACGCTCCCACTTCTACTCGGGGATCGGTATCCTATGAATAGGACCATCTAGTTTCTGATGCTTATACTTCACTTATTGGAAATTTAGACACTTATCCACAAAATCAACAATGTCCCTCTTCATGCCATACCACCAATAGTGTTGTTTCAAGTCATGAAACATCTTTGCTTCTCTCGAGTGAATAGAATACTTGAAACAATGAGCCTCCTCTAATATTATACGTACCTAATCACCAAACTTGAAACATCATATAAACTTCTACAACAGCCCACACAATATTTTTTTTTTTTTTTTTTTTTTTTTTTTTTTTTTTTTTTTTTTTTTATGGGAACAGACCTTACACGAGGCTCCCACCTCTCGTGCGCGGCCAGGGGTTGAGCCGTTCACCCCCAAGCTGTATTATACATAAAAAACAGAAAAATACACGGAGGAGGACATAGACCTAACCTCCAATCCTATGGTGGTTCATAAGCCGACCATCCTACTAAGGGCAGCCAACTCATCCCCGATACAAGCACATGAAAAGAAAACCTAGAAACTATGCACCTAAAGAAAATGACTCCTCTCAATACAAAGAAACTAGGAAAGCATAAATAAGGGAGACTCTCCCTTTACATAAAATAAAGGAAAAATCTAAATAAAAATGGGGATGAATCCTCATAAATGCTATATATACAACAAAATTAGCATAGACGATGGACATCAAATAACATGGCTAAGATATAACATGGAAAATCACAAACACTGCAATTGGGTGCTCAATCCAAGGATGCAACACTAAATAGTAGATCATGGAGGCTTTTTAATCCGTTTGGTCTTTCTCCGTCTGAAGCTGGGCAGACCGACTCTATCTAGCATGTAGTAACCTCGAGTACCACGAGGTAGCTGCTGAAGGGTGGTGTAGTGGCCTGGAGTGGTAAGAGTGTGACTGTGCTTGGAGAGAGCATCCGCAGTGTAGTTTGCCTCCCTGTATACATGCCTGCAAGAAAAGCGAACAAATAATTTGGAAATACCAACAAGGTCCTGAGTTACCTGGTGAAGGCTCCACGGAGGTTTAGTCTGATGATTGATCCATTTAGTGAGCAACTCCGAGTCAACTTCTAAGATAACGTGCTGAAAACCCTGTTGAATGCACCATTTAAGCCCATAAACTGCCGCCTCTAGTTCAGCTTGATTGTTGGTTCCCTCCCCTAATGGTATGGCGTAGGCGAAGATGAATTTACCCATGTGATCTCTTACAATGCCACCCCCCCCAATTGCCCCCGGATTACCCAACGCGCTGCCGTCAGTGTTCAGCTTGACGAAATCGAGTTGTGGCTTAATCCACGAGACTTGGGTGATCTTCATCTCATGAGTACACTTATCTATGTAGGAGATGGTGTCGCTCCAGTTCGAGGGCCAATGGATATAGGGATACGCGACTCTAAGAAGATTTGAGATGTCCTTGAAAACTGCAAATTTCACTCTCGCCAAGCTAGAACTCTTCCCCCCGTATTTGCTCGCGCACCTATTCTTCCACAAATTCCAACATATAAATATTGGGGTGGAATGGAGGATAAGTTTGTGAGCTTCTGTGCGGTACTTGCGAAGCCACCAGCTCATAACAAGAGGTTTGAGGGGTGTGGCTTCATGCCTTATGCCTAGGGAATTTGAGAAGTAGTGCCAAATATTCCTAGCGAAATGGCCAGTGCTGAAAATGTGCTCTATGGTGTCCGGACCTGGACTGTGGCAGCAATAGCATGGTGTGGAACCATAGCCAAATGCAGTGATCTTTTCCTCTGTTGGCAGCTTGCCTCTAAAAGCCCTCCACAACAAAAAAGAGCATTTAAAGGGGATGTTTTTGTGCCAAGTGTAATGGTCGGAAAGTGTCTTGGTCCGATGTTCCCTCACAAGCTGCCATGCCGAGGAACATGTGAAGTTCCCATTGGTATTCAGCTTCCAAATGGCCTGATCCGGTGTGTTTCCTTGCAGCTGAAGTGTGGAAGAAGTAATGAGAGGAACGAGCTGCGCTGGTGCCAACTGATTTAGCATATCGATGTTCCATTGGCCATCTATACGAAAATCAGCCACCCTCGCATTGTTTGCTCTTCCCAACTCCTGCCTATAGTTGGCTAAGGGTCCGATACCTAGCCAATCGTCCCACCAAAAACAGCACGAACTCGAGTGAAGCCTCCATTGAATGTGAGGTTCGGCAATGTGTTTGTTGTGCATCATGTGTTTCCACACAAGCGACTGGCCAGTATGGAATTTTTTGATGATGGGATTCGCTCTTTGACAGTATTTGGCTCTAAGGAAATCACCCCACAATGTTGGTTTAGCTCTAAAGATCCACCATTGCTTTAACTGGAGAGATTTGCACACATCTGTAGTTCTCCTCAACCCAATACCTCCTTCGTCATAAGGGTAACAAAGTTTCTTCCATGAAGCCCAATGGTATTTTTTCTTGTTATCCTTCCACCCCCAGAAAAAATCAGCGGTGACTCTCTCAATCTGTTTGAGAGTAGTACGGGGGGGAGTAATGGCCGAAAGAAGGTGAATTGGGAGCGACTGAAGTACGTATTTCACGAGTGTAGCTCTACCGCCGTAGCTGAGGATTTTGGAGTGCCACCCTCTAATTCTGTTGACAACCTTAGAGACCATGTCCGTGTAGTACATGACTCTCTGCCTGCCAATGTACAAAGGGCATCCTAAGTAGGTGATGGGACTATGCTTCTGAGTGAAACCCGTAACCTGTTTCACCGTTTCCACATTGTCTTGGAGTGCATTGGGATGCATCATGAAGTGGCTCTTATTCTTGT